>NW_016161046.1:15077-21172 GCF_001687245.7 Rhagoletis zephyria
GATGGCTTCGGTTACCTTGTGTATGCAGCGGCTGGTAGATGACTGACTCAGTGAAATTCCCCATTGTTCCCCTACAGGCCGTTGATAACATCCCGTGGCGTAGAATCGCAAAGCGCAAAGAACATTTCAAAACAAAAGTGAATTTATTGACACATGTAAAACTTTATAAAAGTAAATATCCATTCCAGCCGTTCAACCGCGTCCGCCACCATGCCTGGACGCACACGGTAAAGCTTCTGGAACTCTGAAGATGGGAGATCTAGGGGATTATCAATATACCGCAGAAAACGCCGATCCACCGTTGAGAAATTTGTCACTGGCTCGTTTTGAGGTAAGCTTAACGCTACAAATTCAAAAGCCATCTCTAATTTTTATTTACTTCTTTTTTTTTGCGGTTTAAGTTACTTTTATTTGTTTAGATATTTTCGCTAACACAAAATTGACAACTCCTATTGAGATGTCGACAATTTAGCAATAGCGGAATCGTAAACGATAACAGCTGATTTTTCGAAGGCCAGTGTTGTTAAGGAAACGTTTTCTGAATAGCAAAATCGATAAAATTGTTGTTTAGTTGACATAACGATAACAAGTGTTGTTAAAATAGCGTAGTGAAGCGCACTGCTGGTGAAGCCGTTACGACGTCGCCCTGGTGAAGTCGTTTGGGTGAACTCGCAACGACGTCGTTACGAAGTCACTCTGGTGAAGTCGTTGGGGTGAACTCTAAACGATGTCGTTACGACGTCGCTCTCATGAAGTCGTTTGGGTGAACTCGAAACGACGTCGTTACGATGTCGCTATGGTGGAGCCGTTACGACGTCGCCCTGGTGAGGTCGTTTGGGTGGACTCGAAACGACGTCGCTGTCGTGAAGTCGTTTGGGTGAACTCGAAACGACGTCGTTACGATGTCGCTCTGGTGAAACCGTTACGACGTCGCCCTGGTGAAGTCGTTTGGGTGAACTCGAAACGAATCCGTTTCTTCGAACCTACAAGTTTTTTGAGGAACCTTCGGTCTAGGTTGGACAAGTACCACGTCCAAATTTTTATATATATAAGCATAAATTAAAGTTATTCATTTGGATAGTAAACCGTTTTTATTATGAAAATTTTTATCATGACAGAATATGGAATCCACAATGTACACTTGTGCTCAGAAAATTAAGCCACCTACATCTTTTTTTTCAGTATTAATAATATTTTTTTATAAAAGTGTAATTCACTCTAGTGGCCTTATTAATAAGAAATAAAATTTGTGGTTGTGAAGTTTTTTTTTAAATTTGGTAGAAAACTGTACTTTTACTTTAAATTTGGTATAAAAAATGTACGAAAAATAAAACATTAATAATAATTATAATTGAAATACATATGTAGGTGTCTTAATTTTAACAAAAGTGCATTTCCAATTTTTCGAAATTAATGTGATAAAATGCAATTCATTGGCCACCTTAATTTTAAAGATCTTACATATATCTACTACGTCGAGTCTACAAAGAGGTCCTTCAGGCTTTACGCAATTTGAGTAGTGAATAGTAGCTGATGGTATTTCATATGGGGAAAATTGTTCTGTACAAAGTTTGAAGCCATAAACGAAATATTTACTTTGCTCTTTTCTAATGGCTTGAAATTTTTTCATATATACATATATATGTATGTGTACTGCACATTGCTTTAATTTTGAACTACATGGTCCTTGTTAAAAAATACACCCAATTTTAATTAATTTTAAAGATAACTAAAATGAAGTAACAAAAAAATTAATTGTTAAAATTTGCCAATATCTTTGACCCAGGGTGTAGTAATATATTAAAATTTTTGTTTGTATTTTATGACTAAATGTTTTCCTTATTTTTCCTTTTAATTAATATTTAAGTATTTATATATAATTAAAAAAACTTTGAGAAAAAATCAACCGAATTAAATTAAACTATTTTAAACTAAAAAAATTGTTTTTAATTTTCTAGCAATTTTGAGCATCGTTTTGTAGTTCGCTAGTACAGTATATTTTGCTTTGCTGCCTTTATGCTTAAGTGCACATTTAAGATACCTACCCCAAAATGTGCATCAGAGGCATTATTTTAAACATTTATAAGGAAACTGCTCCGATAGATGCATCCAACATACCTGCACATTGGCGATACCTGCCTTAAAAATTGTGCAACTAGTATCAATTATCGAAGAAAGTATTACGTTTACCTGCACTGACCCTACAATTACCTAATTTTACAAGCTTTTATTTATTTTGCTCATCTCGCGGAACAACGAAAATGGCTATCAATTTATGCAGTTATATAGATAATTAGATACTATTCGGTAAAAATTTCGCTTGCAGTAATTTCTACGTGGTAAGTGCTTCTCCATTATTTGGTTTCATAGGGATTTGGATACCTTCCTCATTTAAGTAGTAAACAAAATTCGCTTAAGTGCCTTTTTCGGTTAAGTGCACAAGTTTTTCGTGCAAAGAAGGATGTGCAGCTAAGCAAAATATACTGTATATCGTTTTTTGCGGGCTGCAGGGGAGTCGTTTTTGCGGCTCGCCGGCGAAGTGTGCTTTTCATCGGACAAATTGTTTACCGGAACGAGTCGGAAACGACGTCGTTACGACGACGTTTGGCAAATTGGGACATCGTTAAAAATTTGTCGCGATAAGTTTCTAAGCTGTTGTGAGTGATCGCGAATGGATTACTTGCATCGTTTTTCTTATTTATGAGAGGCCGACATCGGCAATGCTCAGACTTCTCATATTCGAGTGAGGCCGTGGTTACGCCACCAATTTCGATTGGCAATGACCGTGCAATTGTTATTGTGCACAGCACGGAGTGAGAGAATTTTCGAAATCGAACAGCCAGCACGATTTGCTGGGTGAACCGAACAGCCAGCATGCCAAATTTTCAGGGTGGCAATACGCTATTTTGCGAAAAAGTATTAGTATTAAATATTAGAATAGTGAAAAATAGTTTTTTATTATTAATATAAAGTAGATATTAAAAAAAAAAACATTATTATAAAAATTAAATATTATAGAAAGAAAAAATATTAAGTTGTTCTTCCACTTTTCACTTTCCGACTTCAATTGTGATGCATTTTTATTTGCATTTTTACTTCAGTGCTGCCATTGTGTGCGAAATTGTATGAAATGGAAAAAGGCATTTCTTAAGAAGCAACCCTGTGCTCGCCAATCAGAAAACAGAGCGTAACCACTTCTCACGAATCACCGAAATTTTTTCTCTTTTGATTGCCAATTAAAATTGGTGGCATAACCACGCCCTGAGAGGAAATTTCTTAGCTTTTTTCGATCGCGAATGAAAAGCAGCGGAAATTTTTTTGTCGATCGCATTCCGAATGTGAGAGATGATAAATTTGTTTGCATTTTTCACTCGCGATAAAAGAATGCAAAAATAGATTTGGAATATTATCGATCATGATAAATCTCATAAATGAATGAAAACGAATAATCATAAATGAGAATTTCCAAACCCTCCCTGTAGGGAAAACACGAGCTAGTGAACCAAATTTCTAGTTCAGTTCTAGTTCTTTTTCGCCAAAAACGAACCAGTCCGATAGTAACTAGTTCCGAGNGATAAATCTCATAAATGAATGAAAACGAATAATCATAAATGAGAATTTCCAAACCCTCCCTGTAGGGAAAACACGAGCTAGTGAACCAANATGTGATTGTTTGATTTTAAAAATATTACAACCACTTTTGAGATTGGCTAAACATTTTGAATACAAAATACTAGATAGGATAATGTGAATGTTAAACTATTTCAATTTATTTTTCAATTTATTTATTTGAGATCGTATATACATTAGTACATTAAGATTAAATCTTTTATTGCACAATAAGAAATAAAGAGGATAAGAACATTAAATATAGGAAAACAAGAAGATATAACAAGGAATTAACAAATTTTATAGTACTTATAATTATACAGAGTTATAACAATAACCAACATAGAAAATTTATATCCATTTAAGTTGTTTTATTAGAAAACTAATCGTCGATAAGACCTTGGAAGTTGTGCTTACGTAAAGAGTTCTTCAAAGATGCTGGCAGAGAGTTCCAAAGTTTTACAGCTTAACCAAAAAATAATCTCGATGTGTTAAGATAATTATATTTCGGTAAAATAAAACTGGAAGAGCGTACTCTTCTAGGGAACTTGAGTTTTTCATACAGGTATTCCGGTTTCCTAAACATAATCAGTTTCAACATAAAAATGCAATTTCGAGCTTTTAAGAAATTTCTTAGGTCGCATCCCAGTATCGAGTTTCTGAGGGTATTTAAATGATCAAATTTCTTTAACCAATGTACATATCTGGTGGCAAAATTAAAAGCAACATTAAGTTTTAGAAATGATTGAGAGTCATGTTCACTATACACTACATCAGAATAAGTAATGAGGGGAACAATTAGACTAATTACTATTTTTTTCTAAGTGTCTTGGGGTGTAAAAGCAGAGGTAGCTCGGAGACACCGCAGTGTATAGTAAATTTTTTTTAACTACATCATTTATGTGATCCTCACAAGTCAGTCTAGAATTTACTATGAAGCCAAGATTTTTTACTTTATCAACTAATTGAAGAATATCAGCACCAAGATATAGGTGAAAGACCTCAGAGGGCTGGATCTTATCCTTGCATATTGGAAGCACATATGATTTCCTTGCATTAAGGAGAATCAGGTTTTCATTTGACCACTTAAGAATAGAATGCAAATCATAATTTAGTTGAAGCGCGATTTCATGAACCATGCTAGTGCGATCAGAGAGATAAAGCTGAACATCGTCAGCGTAAGCATGTAAACGGGCCTGTGAGCATGCATTGAAAATATCATTTATAAACATGTTAAAGAGAAGAGGGCCAAGTATGGAACCCTGTGGAACGCCCGAGTGAATGTGCAGAAGATCAGAGAAAATGTTATCAACTTTAACTTTTTGCATTCTAATACTTAAGTAGCTACTAAGAAATCGCACTGTTAAATCCCCAAAGCCAAACTTTTGTCTAAGTTTCTCACACAACAAGATATGGTTGACAGAGTCAAATGCTTTAGAGAAGTCTAGGAGACACAGTAGGGTAAGGTGACCCTGATCAAACTGCTGACGAACATCATCTAAGACTTTGGTAACAGCGGTTGAGCATGAGTGGCCAGCCCTGAAGCCAGATTGGAGCGGGTTGAGAAGATTATTCTCTTCGATAAACTGTGTTATCTGTTGTGCCATAAGCATTTCAAGGACCTAAGATAATCCGGGCAGAATACTTATAGGCCGGAAATCTGTAAGCAGAGTGACGCCGGGTTTTTTGGGTACGGGAGTCACAGTTGCCAGCTTCCATTGCATAGTATATATGGTAATATTAATTTGACAAATTTAATTGGCATATTTTCGGTACCGATGGCATTAGATTTTATTCGCAAAATACATTTAGCCACTTCATCCTCTCGCACAGCGGTGACCTGAAACCTTGATGATGGGAGGAAATTAGAGGGGCTGACATTAGGAATGAAGCTACCTGAAACTGGAGAGATATTATGGGACGTGAAAAACTCATTAGCTCATTAGCATCAAGAGAGCACGACGTGTTAGAGCTGGAAGTCACGCCTATCCGTTTTAAATTCGACCACAACTGTTTGGGGGACAAGCAAGTGTTTAACTTTCTAGTGTAAAACTGCTTTTTGGCAATTTGAACGGTGCAGGTGGCTTTATTCCGAGCACGCTTATACGCATCCCCATTCGCATCAGTTGGCCTCCTTTTCCATGCAGTACATAACGCATTGCGATTTTTAATCGCCAACTTAACTTTATGTGTAAACCAGGGGCAAGAAAAAGACTTGGAATTGACTTGACGAAGGGGTACATGCTTGTTAAAAAATGAAAGAATATTATGTATTAAAAAGTTGAGTTTATCGTCAGTAGTTTCTAATTTCCAACAGTAGTTCCACTTAAATTGGTCCAGATCACAAAGCAGAGCGTCAAGTCGAATGGCATTATAGTCGCGATAGCAAAAAGCCTGCGGTGCATGATAATTATATGTTAATTTTAGGTCGAACGTACAAAAAATTAAGTCGTGATCTGAGACGAAGGACATTTGATCAAACAACA
>NW_016161046.1:23528-44913 GCF_001687245.7 Rhagoletis zephyria
TTTTCTTTTCAAATGAAATTTATTGAAGAAACTGAGAAGCATATTATAGATCAAACAGAAAGCAAAAAAAGACTGAGTTTTGTGGGAAATATGTTCAAAAAGCATGAAAAAAAANGAGTAGTAATGATCCGGAATATCTGCATGAAACCATGTTTCTGATACGCAAATGACATCAACAGACGAATGTTCAAAAGTGTGCCTAACGTAATCAAGCTTTGCACCATTAAGGCTTCGAGCATTGAAGTGGACAACTTTAAGGGCCGTTTGCACCATGTCTAGTTAACGCGAACTGGAGGTACATCCTTCAGTTAACCACGTTAANAATGAAATTTATTGAAGAAACTGAGAAGCATATTATAGATCAAACAGAAAGCAAAAAAAGACTGAGTTTTGTGGGAAATATGTTCAAAAAGCATGAAAAAAAATCCAATATTTTGCTTCATAAGCACTACAAAAATTTTCTAAATCAATTTTTTTTTTAATTTTAATTGTTGCACAGGTCTCTAGCAATAATTTGGTTTTAACATATTGAAAAAATATCAATTAGTCGACGATNGCTGTTATACATAGACTTATCTACCAACATCTTCTAGGGGTATATGCATATAAACCGAGACAGAAAACAGAATAAAATAAAATATAAATATNTTAGTCGACGAGTTATAGCCAAAAAACCATATAAACAATATGCTGAAAATCGGCATTTGACTGCAAAGTTCGAAGATCGATAAAAAAAAATTCGAACTAACATAAACAAACGCCGCGATACGTGTCTTCTAATTTAGCCTCTATTTTCACCCCTCACTCTAAGAATCGACCTAACTTTTGCTAACCTGAATTTGTTCCACAGTGTAATTCGCTATTATTAGATATGGCAATAGGTTCACTGTTGGCAGACACACGAACGAAGACTCNTGGTTATAAATTATCTTTACAAACAGAACAAAAATTGGTGAGCGAATGAGTTTAAGAGAATAAATAAAAAGTTATTTAAACATAAGTGCGTATACTNAATTCGCTATTATTAGATATGGCAATAGGTTCACTGTTGGCAGACACACGAACGAAGACTCCCCCCCGTCGCGAGAAAGCGCTATGCAGTTTCTTCTGCTTCCTCAACTTTATCGCAGCTTGCAAAATTTTTCTATTTTCGACAGAAAGGCTTTCAAATACGCTGATTGTGTTGTCGCTGTCAAAACCAATTGATTTGAGAGAAACAGGTGAGTTATTTTTCTTTCCGTAANGAGTAAATACGGTTCTCTCTCTGTCAGAAGTTACCAGTTTTAGTCCGGGATTTTTTTGCTGGTAAATTCTGGTAAATGNAGGACGCTCAGTCGTACGTTTTGTTCGAAAAATATCGCGAATGGGTGGTGGAGTAAACTCAATCGTTTTGCATATGCAGTTGAAGATATCGCTCAACTTTTCCTCGTTGGAGAAGGGCAGACCGAATATCACGGCGTCAGAAGAATTCTCTGATCGTTTGACCTCCTTGAGTTTTTCCAACTCCTCTCTTACCTCACTAAGCTCAGCAGATAGTNTTAATTACCTGTTTAAGTGGATTCTAATGAATTTGAAAGTATTTTTGGTTGTTTACATGTGTGAGCTGAGTGTGATTACATACAAAATAAGCAAAATTTTACAGGNGCGAATGGGTGGTGGAGTAAACTCAATCGTTTTGCATATGCAGTTGAAGATATCGCTCAACTTTTCCTCGTTGGAGAAGGGCAGACCGAATATCACGGCGTCAGAAGAATTCTCTGATCGTTTGACCTCCTTGAGTTTTTCCAACTCCTCTCTTACCTCACTAAGCTCAGCAGATAGTCCAAGTACAACAGCGGAGTCTTCTTCTAGTCGACAGCATCTACTTTCCACTTTTTCAACGCGCAGGGAGATAGACTCAATACTCTCCTGTAGCTTAGCCGAGAACTTTCCTCAAGCAAAGCGATCTCACCAGACAATTGAGTGTAGAGACCACTAATCCGCTNTTACTAGAAAGCGATCCCGTACTTTTCAATGTTACTCTCTCGCTCTGAGCGTATATTTGTACATANACTAATCCGCTTGTTGGTAATCTGGCAGCACCGATGACTTACTGCTGATTGTTTATTCTTTTTGCTTTGCTTGTTCGTTCGTTTTTCATTTCGACTTGTCAATTCCTACACGAGGCAAACGCAAATAAAATTTGTCACGTAACCGCATTTTTGTGTTGCGCATTTCCTTTTTATTAATCTAAAATTATTGGGAGCATCCTTGCATACCACGTTATTTAACATTGGTGACCCCGACGTGATCTTGTCGGGAAAGAAAGTAAAATCTATTGCCAAATTAAGCCCGGCAAGTCACCAAACGTGGTTGGCATTTTGGTAATCATCCGTAACTACTTCTGAACTGCAGAATGGCACCATCTAAGAAGCCTTATGACGGAGAGCTTAAGCGCAAGAGNAAAGAAAGTAAAATTCACTGCCAAATTAAGCCCGGCAAGACACCAACGTGGTTGGCATTTTGGTAATCATCCGTAACTACTTCTGAGCTGTAGAATGGCACCATCTAAGAAGCCTGATGACGGAGAGCTTAAGCGCAAGAAGTGTGAATCTCTAGCTCAACAAATGCTGTCCATCAATACTTTGCTGACACCTGAATACGTACTGAGTCTTGACGAAGCTGCTGTGGAGGTCAGGCTGGACCAGTTGAATCGCTTGGAAGGGAGATTTGACATTGCACAACCTCATGTGGAGGACGACGACGACGTCGAAGAGATGCTCGCAAGATTTACGACACATTACATGGAGGCAAAGATTAAGTTGACGCGGCAGTTGCATACTTTTCGTAACGTAGAGGCACATCATTCAACCACGCGGCCAACTACTGATGGGCCGCCATCATTTGTTTTTGCTCCTCCCAAGCAAGGCTTACCTACGCTGAAAATCCCCAAATTCAGCGGCAGTTATGCAGACTGGCCGGACTTCTTTTCTATGTTCAAGACGGTGGTCCACCAGGATGCTGACTTAACCAGAATTGAGAAGTTTCAGCACATTCGCTCCAGCCTGCGTGATGCTGCTTTAGACACCATACGGTCTGTTGCAATCTGGCAATATTGCATCAACGTTCATTCTTTATTATCTGTCATTCTTTAAATACATACATACACTTTTACTCTTTGTACACATTTTACTTACTTCTGAATAAACCACCAAGCTGAACGGAATAGAAAAGGCGTGCGTTTTATTAGGTTATGGGACCAGAAGTTTCCATGCGATTTTGAAGTCATCAAGTATCATAAAAGTAATCCAGAATGGCTACTTCATCACTATATGCCATAGAAAAACTCGATGTGTCGAATTATGAGACGTGGACAGTGCAAATGCGAAGTGTACTTATCCACGGTGGCCTTTGGAAAGTAGTGACCGAAGTTAAGCCTACAAATGCGGATGAGCTGGCGTTGTGGACAGTAAGTGACGAAAAGGCGTTAGCTACTATCATACTCAGCGTAAAATTGAACCAACTAAACTATATTAAAAACTGCAAGTCGTCGGCAGAAGCGTGGCTGAAATTAAAAGAGGTGTACAAGCCGCAAGGGCCGATACAAAAGGTGTCTTTATACAAGCAACTCTTAAGCAAGCGTATGCAGGATGAAGAAAATCCACAAGAATTCATCAACGCATTTACTGAGATCGCAGACAAACTCTCGGAGACTGGAATAAATATCCAGGATGATTTGCTAAGTATAATCCTTTTATCTAGCTTACCCAAATCATTTGATAACTTTGTCATAGCTATGGAAACCCGAGATAGTTTACCTTGTTTCAGCGCATTAAAGATAAAGCTTATAGAGGAGGGCGAGCGGCGCAAGCGGCAGAACGAACCGGCAGAGGTTAGTACACAGCAAGCATTTATAGCGGCCGAAAAAACTTACAAGAAACCGCAGTTTGAGCAACACGACAAGAAGACGCAAAATAAATCTAAATTCAAATGCTTTGCATGTGGAAAAAGAGGGCATTTCGCGAACAAATGCAAAGAAAAAGAAAAACGCAATTCCAGAGAAACTGCAATGAATGTCATTGCAATGACAAACATGCAGAGCAAATTCGACGACACCTGTTGGTACATGGACAGCGGTGCAACATCGCACATGTGTAATAAGAGATCGATGTTCGTACAGTATGAAGAATGTCATGAAAAAATTTGGCTAGCATCAAATACAGCAATTACAGCATTAGGCAGAGGCGATGTATTATTAAAAACAAAACAACGAACACTTCGCTTGGAGAATGTGTTGTACTCGCCTGAGTTGAAGGCAAACTTCATTTCCATCAGTAAAGCAGTAGAACATGGTATGTCGATAAAATTCGAAAGCGGGCATGCGCATATAACCGACAAGTACGGTGAGCTTGTTCTAACAGCGGCGAAAAGGCACAACTTGTATGTGGTGGAATTGAAGGAAGAGAGATTGTGCGCATTGAACAGCAACCAAATTTGGCACAATCGGTACGGTCATCTCAACTACCAAAGTTTGTCTCAATTGCAAAGAAATGATATGGTTCGTGGTATGCAATTGTCTGGTCGAAGCGATGAAGCACTTGGTTGTAACACTTGTATGGTGAGTAAAATACACACGTTACCTTTCCCAAAGCAATCTGAACGAAGATCTGAGATGTTATTAGAGTTGATCCATTCCGATGTGTGTGGCCCAATAAACATAAAATCCGTGGGTGGTGCTCGTTATTTCTTAACCCTAATTGATGACAAATCAAGATTTATACATGTTTATTTTTTAAAGGCAAAAAGCGAGGTTTTGGATAAATTTAAAATGTTCAAGGCTTATGTAGAGCGTCAGACAGGTTGCAAAATTAAGGCGCTAAGGAGCGATAACGGCAGGGAATACATTAATAACGAATTTGATAAATTTTTGATACAGCATGGTATACACCACGAATTGACAGTGCCTCATACACCCCAACAGAATGGTGTGGCAGAGAGGGCTAATCGTACGCTCGTCGAGATGGCAAGGTGCATGATCATTCATAGCAAAGTTCAGCAAAACTTATGGGCGGAAGCTATATCAACAGCAGCATACTTAAGAAACAGGTGCCCAACAAAATGTTTGAAAAACGAAACACCCTATGAAGTTTGGTTTAATAGAAAACCTGCGGTCAGGCATTTAAAAACGTTTGGTTCAGTCGCAGTAGGGTTAAATAAGACACCACATGGTAAGTTCGATGCTAAAGGCAAACCGTATATTATGGTAGGATACTCTTTAGAGAGCAAAGCATATCGTTTGTACGATAAAGATTCTAACAAAATAGTAATAAAAAGAGATGTGATATTTAATGAGAGCGTTTTGGGGTACAACAACGACTGCGGCGAAAGCGATACAATTGATTTGCTACAATTCTTTGTCGAGGAGGAGAAGAAAAACACAAATGTAGGTTCGACAGCTGAAAAAATAGAAACAGAAAGCGATAGCGATAGCTCCGTGTATGACAGTGCTGACGGGGCAAGTTCAGGCGAGTCTGATATAGAAAATAAAGTTGAAGAGAAAACTCTTAAAGCGGGTAGAGGTAGACCGAAGTTATTACGAACTGGTTTGCCTGGACGACCTAAAAAACAATATAATTTAATAAACGGTATGGTAAACGATGAAATACCATCAAGTGTTAATGAAGCGCTATCGGGTACGAATCGTGATTTATGGCATAACGCAATGAAAGAAGAATTTGCAGCATTGAAAAAGAACAAAACGTGGGTGTATGTGGACTTGCCTCCAGGTAAAAATGCTATTAAAAATAGATGGGTATTTACATTGAAGCGAAATAAAGACGGCGATATCGAGCGATACAAGGCACGGCTCGTGGCTAAAGGGTGCGAACAGAAATTTGGTATTGATTACAGAGAAACGTTCTCCCCTGTTGTTCGCTATAGTACAATTCGTATGATTTTAGCTATTGCTGTAGAAGAAAGAATGCATTTACATCAACTTGATGTCAGTACTGCATACTTGAACGGTGACCTACAAGATAAAATATATATGGTACAACCGGAACAGTTTGTCGATGAGAAACAACCACAAAAGGTCTTAAAATTACAAAAAGCTATTTATGGCCTGAAACAGTCCGGCAGGCAGTGGAATTTTAAGCTAGATGGCGTATTAAAAGAAATTGGTTTTAAAGCCTGCGACAACGAACCATGTTTGTATCATATGAATTTTGAAAACGAATTGATTCTTATTGGAGTGTACGTGGATGACATGCTTATTGCTTGTAAGAGCAAACCTTTGCTGTTGAAAATAAAAGAGCTCATTGCTGAAAGATTCGAAGTAGTTGATAAAGATGTGATCCAACACTTCCTAGGTATAGAAATTGAAAGAAGCGGCGAATTAGGTGAAATCGCGCTAAGTCACAAACAATACGTCAAAGATATGTTGAAGTTATATAGTATGGATAAATGCAAAACTAAAGCAGTACCCTTAGAAGCAGGCTATCAAACCATGTGCGATGATGATTGCAATAAGGCAGACGCTAAGCAATATCAATCGTTGATAGGTGCGCTTATGCACTTAGGTTTAACAACAAGGCCTGACATACTACACTCTGTCTCAAAATTATCACAGAGAAACAAAAATCCACACATTGAACATATGACCGCTGCTAAACATATATTGAGATATTTGAAAGCAACTTTAGATTTTAAACTTTTATATCGTGCAGGTGGCAGCTGTATCGAAGGCTTCGTCGATGCGGATTGGGGAAGTGATCCTCATGACCGCAAATCTTATACAGGTTTCGTGTTCTTTTACGGAATATGCGCCATATCGTGGGAGTCAAGGAAGCAAACAACAATAGCCTTAAGCAGCACAGAAGCCGAATATATAGCGGCATCGAACGCGGCTAAAGAAGCAGTTTATTTGCAGCGCCTGCTGAATGAAATAGGCTTCTCGAAAGATCAACCAATTATTTTACACATCGACAACCAAGGCGCTCAAAAGCTAGCGACTAATCCTGTATACCACAACCGAACAAAGCATATCGATGTGCGTTATCACCATATACGAGAGTTGGTTAACGACAAAATGATTACTTTATCATATTGTCCGACGGATGAAATGACAGCTGACATATTCACAAAGAATCTCCCGGGAATCAAGCATAAGAAATTTACAACCAACATGAATATCTTGTGAGTTCAACAGAGGAAGCATTCACGTTGAGGAGGAGTGTTGCAATCTGGCAATATTGCATCAACGTTCATTCTTTTTTATCTGTCATTCTTTAAATACATACATACACTTTTACTCTTTGTACACATTTTACTTACTTCTGAATAAACCACCAAGCTGAACGGAATAGAAAAGGCGTGCGTTTTATTACGGTCCCTAGAAATTTGTGACCAAAATTACGATAAGGCGCTTGAGTTGCTAAAAAATCGTTTTGAAAATAAACGTCTAAATTTTCAGACACATGTGAGAGCCATTTTTCAGCTGGACAACATCGTTGCCGGTTCAGTGGCAAGCTTGCGTGGGCTGAGTGACAAGCTAAACGCACATCTACGAGCATTGGCAACGTTGGGAACTAAGGAGCAAATTGCGGATGGGGTGTTAATCCACATGGTGTGCCAGAAGTTGGATACTGCTTCTAGAACGAAATGAGAGGAGGAAACTCCTAACAACGAAATACCAACCTGAAACGCTATGTCAAACTTTCTAGAACGACGCTGTCAGCGGCTGGAGAGGGTGGAGGACGCTCTGGGCATGAATCGCGTATGACGACAATCGTCTGAACGATATCGTGTTGAGATTGTGTTGCTTCATAAAAATCAAAAATTGTTTGATCGTTTGCACGATATCGTCAACTCGATTCCAGTTTTGCTTCACGTAACAGTAATAGTAACACGTAACAGCAACACAAATGCATAAATCAGTCTTTTTACGAGGTCGTTTTGTCAGTATCGTTTGAACGACTATCGTTTTAAAGTTACGTGATTCATGCCCTGGTAACTAAAATACCAAACAAACAGGTGAGCAAAAATTCATCTTTAGGCAGTAACCGCAAGGTGTTCGTTTCATCTGCCACAACTAATTGCCTAATTTGTAACCATCAGCACACGGTTTTCCAGTGTGAGACATTNCCAAACAAACAGGTGAGCAAAAATTCATCTTTAGGCAGTAACCGCAAGGTGTTCGTTTCATCTGCCACAACTAATTGCCTAATTTGTAGCCATCAGCACACGGTTTTCCAGTGTGAGACATTTCTTGGTTTTACCCCCCTTATGCGGTATAAAGAGGCAAAACGACTTCAACTGTGCCTAAATTGCTTACGAAAAGGTAATTCACTAAAGCACTGCAAGTCTGGCTGTTGCAGATATTGTTCAGCAAAACACCATACTCTCTTGCAGAGAATTCCTGTCACACTCAGATCAAGTCACACATACGTCATCGCATCTTGTTACATTGCCAGCAAATACAGCTACATCATCTTTGTTTTCGACTGCTGGTATTGAAACCAGCTCACTCTTATCGCATCAACCTCCCCCAGGGCCCACATCGCTAATTAGTTCCAAGCTTGGGACTGCAGAACCTGGCCATAATTTCGTCCTTTTAGCCACTGCGATCATACTTATCAAAAATCGCTCTGGATCACTCGTTCTGTGTCGAGCGTTGCTTGACTCCGCCTCGCAACTGAATTTCGTCACCAATCGCTTAGCTAATCAGCTTCAATTGAAGAAAGTCAAATCAACAACATCAATTTCAGGCATAGGCCAAATTGATTTTGTCCCCGATCATATGGTTGATCTAGAGATGCATTCGCGCATCGGTGAATATCAAACACAGTTGTCGGCAGTAGTCACCCCTTCTGTCACAGACGCTCAGCCACTTCGTTCCTTGAATAACATTGAGTGGAAAATCCCATCAAACGTATGCTTAGCAGACCCTCTATTTTTTGAGTCGCAACGTGTAGAAGTTCTCATTGGAGCAAGTTTGTTTTTTAAGTTACTGTGTGTGGGTCAAATTCGGCTAAGCGAGCAGTTACCGCTTTTGCAAAAAACAAAGCTCGGCTGGATTGTTTCTGGCGAAGGTACGTGAAGGGTGCTAAGGCCATCATCCGCAATCGATGTAGAAACGGTAAAAGACATCAGCTAAGCAGTTAGGCGACTCCTATCAACAGGCACTTCACCGTTTTAAAAACTTAGAGTGAAAGCTTCAACATAAACCGGAAATAAAACAACAATACTCGTCGTTCATGAAGGAGTATCATGACCTTCAGCATATGTCGCATGACCTTCACCAAGTCGATTTTCTGTAAATTTTTTGCCGCACCATTGCGTTTTAAAGGCTCATAGTACAACGACAAAGCTACGGGTAGTGTTTGATGGTTCTGCATCAACGACGAGGGGTTATTCGCTCAACGACCTACTAATGGCAGGCCCTACTATACAGCGTACACTTATTGACACTCTTTTGCAATTTCGTTCATTTAAATTTGATATTACTAGCGACATATTCAAAATGTACCGCTGTGTTAGGATGGCATATGAAGTCAGCTTTCTCCAGTGTATATTGTGGCGGGATAATCCAAGTGAAGACATCAGGGTTTACAAGCTAGATACCATCACTTATGGTACGAAGCCTGCATCGTTTCTCGCCATCCGTGCAATGAGGCAGTTGGCCGTTGATGAAGGGCATGCGTATCCAATCGGTGCTAAGGTCATCTGCCGAGATTTTTATGTGGATGACATGATTTCTGGCGCCAATTCAATAGGCGAGGCTCGTGAAATTCTCCACCAAACAAGGGAGTTACTAGCCAAGGGGAATTTTAAATTGCGAAAGTGGTGTTCGAGCGAACGTCGTGTGCTTGCTGACGTTGCAGCCGAGGACAGGGAGAATCTATTACAGTTTCATGATGGTACTAACGTCACAAAAACCCTTGGTCTAGTCTGGGAGCCCGACTCCGACATCTTCATATTTTCCTTTTCGCCACTCGTGCCACAAT
Organism: Rhagoletis zephyria; assembly: GCF_001687245.7. Lineage (NCBI taxonomy): Eukaryota > Metazoa > Arthropoda > Insecta > Diptera > Tephritidae > Rhagoletis > Rhagoletis zephyria. The sequence goes on from NW_016161046.1 coordinate 33,512, forward strand.
CGAAATTGACCAAGCGCGCAATTTTAGCCACCATTGCCCGACTATATGATCCCCTCGGTTTAATCGGGCCCATCATAACGAAGGCCAAAATCTTCATGCAACAGCTTTGGAAGGAAAAATTACATTGGGACGAAGGCCTTCCACAATCATTACATTATACTTGGAAGGAAATATGTGAAGAGTACACCCTGGTTGATCGTTTCAGTTTTGATATATATGTTTTGATCCCTGGCTCTAGCTTAGAAGTGCATGCATTCTGCGATGCAAGTTTGTTAGCATATGACGTGTGCGTATACGTGCGTGCTGGGAAAGATGGAACCGTCCGCACAAATCTTCTTTGCTCCAAGTCCCGCGTTGCACCACTAAAGACGCTGACTATACCAAAACTCGAGCTTTGAGCAGCCTTTCTGTTAGCCGAGGTAGTATCCAACAACTCGAAACAAAATATTTTGAAAGGTGAATTTTGTTGTTGGTCCGATTCGACCATAGTTCTGTCATGGTTACGTGATGAACCATCCAACTTTAATAATTTTGTGTCAAATCGAATCAGCAACATCCAAACTCTGACTAAGGGCATGAGTTGGCGCCACATTCCCTCAGAGGTTAATCCCGCGGATATTCTGTCAAGGGGAACAAGCCCTAGAGAGCTACTGAATTTGCCTCTTTGGAAGCACGGCCCGGACTTTCTTCGTGAAGCCCATCACAAATGGCCAGCTCGTCCCACTATGCTGCGAGACTTGCCGGAGCGACGAAAACGTGCGCTGGTCTCGGTGGTAAGCGTAGATCTCACACTTAGCTGCAAGTTTCTTCACACGTTTAAGAGGCTACAACGAGTTTATGCGTACGTCTATCGATTTTCGAGGCCTGTCGGTACCAAATATTCTGGACCACTAAACACAAAGGAAATCCAGCAGGGAAACTTTCTAATTCTTCGCATGATGCAGAGAGCAAGCCTACACAAGGGGTATCGGCTTTTGGATGCCGGAAAGGAAGTGGAAGTTTCATCGGACATTTGATCACTAAATCCATTTATCGATCAGCATGGGTTGATTCGAGTTGGCGGCAGGCTGCAGCACTCCACATTGGGGTTTGAGGTGAAACACCCCATCATTTTACCCAAACGACATCCGGTAACGGATTTAATAATCAACCATTTTCATCAGCAAATGCTCCACGCGGGGCCCCAATCATTACTGGCATCTATACGGTTGCAATATTGGCCCATTGGGGGCAGAAAAATCGTTTCGCGTGTGGTTGATAAATGCATCCGCTGTTTTTGTGCCAAGCCTAAATTGATGAAGCACATTATGGGAAGTTTACCATCAGAAAGGGTGCACCCGGGTGTGACATTTTTAACTACGGGAGTGGACTTCTGCGGGCCGTTCCATTATCAATCTGAAGTGCGAAACCGCCCTCCAATAAAATGCTACGTTAGCCTGTTTATATGCTTTACAACCAAGGCCATCCATCTGGAGTTGGTCAAAGATTTGTCCACAAAATCGTTTCTAGCTGCCTTGAAAAGATTCGTTTATACGCGTGAAAGCCTTCAAACTATATGGTCGGACAACGCGACCAACTTTCTCGGTGCAAAAAACGAGTTAAAGGAACTAAAGGCCATTTTTCTAAACGCCTCTCGTATGAAAGAAATACACGATCACTGTTTGAACAATGGTATTGATCGGAAATTTATTCCTGCGCGCTCTCCGCACTTTGGGGGCCTTTGGGAGGCCTCGATTAAACTAACGAAATTTCACTTAAAACGCGTCGTTGGCTCCTCCACATTAAACTTTGAGGAATTTCGAACCCTGATATGCCAAATTTCTGCAGTCATAAATTCACGTCCATTATGTCCCATTTCAGAAAATGCTGATGATCTCGAAGTGCTGACTCCAGCCCATTTCCTGATTGGTGAACAGTTTACTTCTATCGCAGAACCCGACGTTACTACTTTAAACATTGGTCGCCTTAATCGATGGCAGAGAGTGTGCTACATGCAGCAGCAATTTTGGAAGAAATGGCAGACGGAGTACTTGACTCTCCTTCAGCATCGGCATAAGTGGAATGGCTCCCCACCGAATCTGCGCGTTGGGGCTATGGTCCTAATTAAGGACGAAAATCAACCCCCATTGAAGTGGCCCTTGGCGAGAGTCTTGGAAACGATCCCTGGTGGCGACGGTGTTGTTCGAGTCGCGCTTTTAAAAACCGCCCAGGGAACCTACAAAAGGGCGCTGACGAAACTATGCCTCCTGCCGATTTCAGATAATGTGGTTGAAGGCTGAAGCATTCAACGGGCGGAGGATGTTGGTAATCTGGCAGCACCGATGACTTACTGCTGATTGTTTATTCTTTTTGCTTTGCTTGTTCGTTCGTTTTTCATTTCGACTTGTCAATTCCTACACGAGGAAAACGCTAATAAAATTTGTCACTTAACCGCATTTTTGTGTTGCGCATTTCCTTTTTATTAATCTAAAATTATTGGGAGCATCCTTGCATACCACGTGATATAAGGTCGTTAAAAACGCTTAACGATTTAACACCGCTCTTGAATCCTCTCTTCCATCAGCTGAATTTTGTTTTCCGTTGATTTCAGAGCTGCGAGTACGGAATCAGCGAGTGAACCGTTACTCTCAAGGCACAAATTTTTTGAAGCGGGCGAATCTTTGAGTGAAGTTTGTGCTTTTCGCTTACCGGCTGAATCCATATGAGGTGTTTTTCCTGCTTGTTTGTAAGAAAACGAAGGCAACAGTTGATTAGCAGGTGGTAAAAAGCTTCAGATGAGGGCAGAAGATGTATACGCTAGCGAAGCTTTATTTTTATTTATTTTAAATTTTAAAAGCAGGGAAGGTAATCATTACAAATAATGATTATTTTATGATTTTTATTTTTTCGCGCAGAGATTATCATTAATTTTGAGTTTTATTTTTCCACTTAAAAGTAATGATAATTTATAAAATTGAAAAGGCCATACAGACGCAACCTACTGTAATTCTGACTTGAAAAGTTTGGGTCTTATTGCTTTTATAAGGGTGCGGCTACCTCTCAAAAGGATACGCCGGTAATCACGCTGGTATAGTTGAGTTGCTTAATAATCATTATACTTAGTGATTCCATAAACAAAGGCCAAGATCAGAAAAAAAGGCATTAAAAAAAGTGTCAGAATAATTACCACTTTCTCACTAAATTTATTTAAAAATGCAAGCCACCAGAGCTACTTTTTTTTTAAGAAAAGACAAATTAATTTTTTTTTATGCAATCCAGCACAGCTACCTTAATACAGTCAGTCAATAAAACTTAGGTACAGTGTTGCCAGAACTTTTTGGGCCGACCGGCTAGATTGGCAAAAAAAAGCGGCTAAAAACGGCTAAAATGTTTTAGTGAAATTTCACATAGACTCTGGCAAAAAACGGCTAAAATGTTTTAGTGAAAATCCACATGCTTTATTTAAATAAATCGCAAGAAACGAAAGACTAGTTAACACCATTAATTTATATCGAGTGTATATTCCTCATCATCAAATGAATCACTATTGTATATATCACCTGAATTCATTAATTTTAAGAGATCGTCATCTACAGTAAAATTATGGCAGCATTTTTCTTCACGTTTTAAACCGTATCTTATATATAAAATAGCGTTTAACGTTTTAACGCACATTGGATTTCTTTGCTTAGTTTTTATTATATTCATTGAACTAAATATTCGCTCTACTTCTGCATTACTTATAGGCAAAACAAGAAAACTAAAAACTAGGTTGCAAAGGTCAGCAAAAGGGTTTTCTCCTAGGGCATTTCGAAATTGATAAACTTCGGCCCAAAATTTTACAGTTGAGTCTAAATTACTCCAGGTATGTAACGTTAACCGTTGCCATTGCATCTCTATGGATGTTATTTCGTCGGCATTATATTTGTGTTTTTGTTGCTGTAGTTGAACAAATACTTTTGGTTTAATTACTCTTAATGCATTTCCAACCGAAAAAAGTCAATTTTTTTAGTGTGGCAATATTTGTAGGGAGGCGTTGGCGTAATTCCTTTATTAAAGTGATAATAAAATAGCGACCATTTTCTCGAATTATTTTCTCGGCTTCGTGGTCAAAAGCGTTTGTGCTTACTTTTGTTTTTAAATACTCTTCAAAACTGTGATAAAACTGAGGAAATGGAGCAAGGTATGGTTCCAACGGGGAGCATATAGGATCAAATGTGTCCGCGCTAATAACCACTAGGGAGCATAGATGCGAAAGTAAAACATTGAGTTCATTAAAAATCTTCATTGGGTCTGCATTATTGCTTTCGAACAACTTGTTTACTTTTTGCACCTGAAAATTAGGCAAATAGTAAAATCGGCTAAAAACGGCTAACTTTTTTTTACAAACCGGCTAACAAATCGGCTGCCGGCTAGATCGAATTTTCTCCGGCTAGTTGCTATCAAAACCGGCTAAATCTAGCCGGAAAACGGCTAAAATGGCAACGCTGCTTAGGTACAACGAATTTTTCACAATACGGGCAACCATTTTCGAAATATTTTAGTTTTCGGTAATTTTTTATAAAAATATGGTCAATTCTACAACAAAATCCCCAAAAATCAGAGTTCCAAACCTTTTGCAAAATTTAAGAAAATTCTGCAAAATTTCATTAAAATAATTCACTTTCTATTTACGCTCTCTAGAAAAAAGTTGAGTTTGCAGTTTTTTAGCCCATTCAATTTTAGTATAATGAAGTGTAAGTATGAGGAAGCTAGGGCTTACCAAACAACAAAAAAACTAGTTGCCGGTATTGTAAAAACTTCGCTGTACCTAAACTTTATTGACTGACTGTATATCTTATTTAAGTTAAGTACGACAAAAACTTTCGAAGTACTTCATATGCATATAAGCTTAAAGAGAACTGAATTTACTTAAAAATCAATATGCTTAAATTTAGACAAGTAAGACAAAGTGAACTAATATTTTTACTTTTAAGCAGAACGCTCTTTTGTTTTTACTTACTTCTTAAGTTTAATACTAACTACTACTAATGTGGTTTTGTGTGGTAAATTTTTATTAAATGCGTTTAAACATTTGTGATGGTATTGTCCTTCCTTCAACCGATCGTATTTAATATAAAAGGGAAATTTTTCGACAAGCCTGATTAGAAATGTAGATCTAATAATAATAATAATTATACATTGGCGCTTACACATATGGTTAGTGTTTGGCCGAGCTTCTCCTCCGATTTGTAGCGTGCGCCTTGATGTTGTCACACAAAGCAGGTTGGGAACTATAAAAAATTTATGCAGATCGAACTAGATCTTATCTGTCGAATTTAGAACTGGTTCGGAACTAGAGCCAAAGGGATGCAACGCGGGACAATTGACACTTCCCAGGACATCGCAATGTTAAATTCGCCAGTCGCTAGCATGCAAAAGAGAATTGACGCGTACTAGTCATGGTTCCCGACGCACTAGAACCGAACCAGTTCCGCACTAGTTCGTTTCCCTACAGGGCTGGCTTGAAGTCACCTAATTTGGACATCTTAAAAAAATGGAAGCAAAAATTATAGCAATCGTAAATGTGGTAAGCAACTTTACAAAAATTTTAACAAAATCATGGCACATTGATAATCATAAGCAACAACAAAATATGTGGCAACACCTTCAATCATGCCAGAAGAAATTGACCGTCGTGCACGAAACATTGATTGTTACTAATTTGAATCCTTACAATAAAATTATGTATGCATATAAAGTCCATATAATACACCAAAAAAATTTGGTGCTTTTTCAAATTCAAAACATGGCAATACTGCCTTTTGTTCGATGCTTCCTCTTTTTCTTGTCGAGTTCGTCTTGCTCCCTCATTCTGGTATTTGTTGACGTCACGCCCGGTTGCTCTCAGCTCGATTGGCGCAATCTTGTGTTCTATCATTCTTGTAACTTTCCAGTAACTAAATTTCGGAGAGTAAGGCAATATTTGCTCCCCATGAGAGAAATATGCAAGAAAGTACGAAACCGCAAAGCCAGCAAGATGTTGCAAGTTTTATGAACAGCTGCTTAATTCGTTATTTTTCGACGCAATTTTCTAAGAAAAATAGTATTTCCCATCTTGATATATATTTAAATAGGTTTATTTTGTCAATTGCAACTCTAAAAGCACCTCAAACAATTCTTTTGGTAATGTGAATTGCATTAAGCATCATGCCACCAGCTGTTTTTCTTACTAGTGAAAATTTATCCAGTAAAAAACCAGTAAAACTTGCAAGTTCAGCTGTCATTTTTACTCTCTCAATTCTCTCTCTTTTGCTGGTTTCTTGCAAGTTTTTGCGTACGAAAACGGTTTCCAGTAAAAACCAGTAAAATTAGTACTGGAATTTACTGGATAGTGCGTACGCGAACAGGGCTGCTGTCTCGCCAACGACCAGAGTTGCCATTTTAGCTGTTTTCCTACTAAATTTAGCCGGTTGCGATAGCAAACAGCCGGAGAAATTTCGGTTTAGCCAGCAAATGATTTGTTAGCCGTTTTGCAAAAACAAAAAAATTAGCCGTTTTTAGCCGATTTTGCCATTTCCCTTTTTTTTTTAAGATACTAATATACATGTTTCCATTTTTGACTAAGCGACCCAAAATCTGTTTGAAATGGTTACTAGCCTCATCGCGGAGAAAATTTTCATGTCAGGCAGGGTTATATAAAGTTGGTAGGATTTTGCTTATTTTTATTTTAAACGAATATATTTTTCTAAAGAAGGCCGTAGCGAGGATTTTCGCGTTTTGAGTACTCACTAAATTTGGTGCGAAAAGCATGAAGTTGGCAGCAGTGGGTGTAAACAAAAGTATTGTGTGACGTCAGCGAATGGATGGATGCTGTCAAATCGACGAAGAGAGGGTTAGCGGTCCGCGAATGGCGCCACCGTCATTTTCTGCATCGTGGGTCGTCATAGAACCAGTGTTGCCACAAAAAAAATTACCAAATTCTTCAAAATGCGAACAAATTACACAAAGTTTTCTTATTACAGATATGAGTATTGTGTACTGCATACTATTTACAGGTACTTAGTATAAAAATTATTACATTCTCCAATTCAATTGGTACATCTGTTCCTAAGGTTAAAACAAAGTATCACCGTTATTTTTTATGCCTTGGTTTGTATATAATATTGCGGCAACTACATCAGTGCTCAATCTGGTCCTACACATTTTTAAACTACTAAATATACGTTCTACTAAAGCATTAGAAAAGGGCTATATTTGTAATGCAGATATAATTTTTTTAAATTGGGAAACTTATATGAACCTGAAGAATCTTTTAATTCAAAAACTTTTTCCTATAATTTTCTGGATCTAATGAAGAATCAATATGAATATTCGTATGATCGAACAATGCGTGTTCTCTTCATTCGTTACCGAGATTTTGCGAGTTCAAAATAAGTTGAAAATATAATGATGGAATGAAAAAAATTATCGATAAAAATTTGAATATTTAGCAGCAAATGCAGATGTGCTTAAGAAAAACCACACACAAGCGGCTTGACAAACCAAGCGAAATATCCCTATCTTCACCTTAAAGACAGCAATACCCCAGAACATGTCAGTTTTGTAACTCCGCCCCGATCTCCATTAATCACGTTGTGTCAGATTGTAATTCCTTCAATTCACTAAGAAACCATATATTTCATAACACCAATCCCGTTCAATGCATTTTCAACCCCACGATCGATAATATTAATAAAATTATAGCTTTCTTAAAAATATCCAAATTATATTACGAAATTTATATAAATATATCCAATAAATATATCGCATCTGAAAATTTAGAATGAAATACTAAACTACTTATAAGCACTTAGTATTAAGCTCTATATATACATCAAAGAAGAAGCTGAAGGCCATAGCAGCCATAGCTTTCTTTACTAGGCTTATAATTTTAATTGTAAGCTTCAGTTTGTAATAAATAAAGGTTTGACAAGTCGTTTGAGGGAAATGTGAACAAAAATCTAATTTTTTTGATTTTCTGACCGCCATGTTGGCGTTTCATCAAACCCCTTACATTGTGTATAATAAAATCGCCTCCTTTGCAACGGAATTTTTACCAAATGAGGACGCAAGAGAGAAAAATCGCAGAAAACCAAACCCTTTAACATTGTGAACCGGAAGAAAACTAAAATTTTTTGCATGAGCGAGTCGTGTCTGCATAGTGTATGGCGAAATGGGAAAAGTAGGTTTGAAGAATGTTTGACAAGCCGCTTGTGTGGTGTATTTCGCTCTTTAGAAAACCTTGGAAAGCTTTTTGTTCAAAAGTTTTCAAAGCTATTTAACAACTCTGTTGTGTAAAACACGTTGCATTTGTTATCTGTAAAAATATCGAGTGAAAATTCCTCAAAATAAAAATCATCAAAAAATACTCAAGCGCATCCGAAATTCCCCACGTTTTGAGGAATTACTCACAAAGAGGCAACACTGCATAGAAAAATAATTCATGCTCACTTCACACGTATTCTTACCCTCTATCGTTTAGTCCAGCGGTCGGCAAAAGTAAAACTATGTGTGAAGGTGGCGCTATTCGCGGACCGCTAACCCTCTCTTCGTCGATTTGACAGCATACACCCATTCGCTGACGTCACGCAATACTTTTGTTTACATTCACTGTTGCCAACTTTAGCTTTTCGCACCAAATTTAATGTGTACTCAAAACGCGAAAATTTTTGAGTTTGGTGCTTCGTGCGTTTTTGATGCTTTTGTTTTTAGTTTGAAGTCACCAAATTTGAACATCTTAAAAAATTGGAAGCAAAAATTATAGCAATCGTAAGTGTGGTAAGCAACTTTACAAAAATGTTAAAATCATGGCATAGTGACAATCATAAGCAGGCATAGGCAGACACTTAGCAGGTGCTAAAAGAGCGTAAGCATCGCTTGTACGTATACAAGCGAGAGCGTAACGATGAGAACGCGACAGCATGAAAATGAATTGGACACACTAACACATTCTCACTTTTAGCTCACGCTTGTTTGTGGTCGTGCCCACCTCTGATCATAAGCAACAACAAAATATGTGGCAGCACCTTCAATCATGCCAGAAGAAATTGACCGTCGTGCAAGAAACATTGATTTTTATTTATTTGAATCGGCATCCTTACAACAAAATTTCAAATTTTTGTTCTGCGTGACATTGGTCGCGTTCATAAGACGCAGCTGTTTAGCTCATTTGCTACGAAATTGCGGGCAACTGTTGAACCCAACAATTACGTCTTAGAAACGGCTTGATGAATATGCTGGCAAATGAACAGCTGATAAATGTAAACAAATGAAATTGCAACAAATAGAGATAGTTGCGCCGATACTATTTAGAATTCAACGCTGAGCGGCCGCCGTGTTGAAAAAATCGTTCAATGTTACAATGAATTAAACAGTGTAAAATTATATAGCAAACATCTTAAAAACATATATTTAGAAACGTAGTATTATTGTAAAATATTTTAGTTACTTTATCACGTCAGTTATATAAAATATAAAAAATTTGTTTGCAGCTGCCACCTAACAAAGCGGCGTTAAATTAAATATAAGCGGCGTAAGTCTGTTCGATCAGCTGTTGAGTTTAGGTAGCGTAAAAATTTTCCGTTGGAAAAAATGGCGGAAAGTTGCCAACTGTTGGAACTACTCAACGGTGCGTTTCGAAGACAAACAGCCAACGGTTACCCAACAGGTACGACTTATGAAAGCGTCCATTTTGTTTGACGTTTCGCTCAATGAAATCAAATACAAACGCACGCCAGCCGAGTTACTCAACGACGTAGCGTAAACGGAGGTTGACGCAGACACGATCTACCTTATGGGATTCGCGTGTTAACGAAAGTTCACCACCACATGGCGGTGACGTTGCCGTTGCTTCCCTCTCCCTCTATCAACAGTAAATTTGATATGCTGCTACGTACGTTAACATACGCTTACGCTACGTCGTTGACTAACTGCCTGATAGGTGGGCAATTTTCGCTCGCGAGCAACGCCAGCGTCGCAGTTCGTATACGTACACAGAACAGGATTGCCGTTTTCGGCTTTCCCTACTGGTAGGTCTTTTTCTCGTTGGTACGATGGTAGGACGCTTAAAATTTTGGAAGGTTTCTTTGCTCATAAAACGGAAAACATTTATGTTTTGCTGTAGTGTGTCACTTTGTCAGCACTGTGAGAAGGCTTGCCAATATCAGTCTGTTTCTTGGATGGGTCCAACGGTGTGCCATTATTTCAAATGCCTTAAAAAAACGTATCTAAAGGGATATCAAGTGGTTGAATAGATGGATGTAAAAGCAGGTTTATAAATCAGATATTTTTCTTTGAAATACAGTTGCGAGTCGATAATACTTTCAACAATGACAAGGTTGTTATAATATTTTAAATGGCACTCGAAGAGCGATTCAAATTCATATTACATAAAAAAATAAACGTGTTTGCAGAATCTGTTATTTTTTATTATACACGAAAATTAAAAGGAAAACCACTTATAGTTACTCATGTTTCCAGTAAATCGGAGCTTTTAACCGCAACTTGAAGAAATTAATAGCAAACCCGCAGCGCCCAGATTTTTCCCCAAGCCCGGAGGCTCCTAGACCCGGACATTTGGCAAGCCTAGCCGTGGGTATATTTTCACCTTAATTATGTATATATACTTCATAATTTAGTATGTATGCAAAAGAGCGATGTATAAAAAAATCTGCGAAGGAGTTTTATTTTGTACTACGATTTTTCACGTCGTTTACTCCGAAAGCTTTATTAAAACTATAAACTTTGCGAATTTTTTCCCACACTACTTTTTTTGTGTGCTATATGTACATATATAATAGCTATTATTCTGATATTTTTGTTAACCTGAAAGGCTTATTTTAAGTATAAAAATCAGCAAAAACAAATGTATTTAATGCTGTGAAACTCATTTTCCTCGATAAAAAGAAATGGTAGGAAAGAAGCCATTTTCGTAGGTTTATGAACCAGCTCTTGGTAGGAAAGAAAATTTTTCAGTGGTAACCCTGACACAGAAGCAAAGCAGCGAATTTCGATTCAGCTGATGCCACATAAAACTTTTGCTTCGCTTTAAGTGACAAATTAGCTTTGACAGATAAGATGAATTGTATGAAAATGCACAAAGCATGCCACATAAATCGTTGAAGCTGCAGCGCGAAGCGAAACGATGGCCAACTCCCATCTTTTTGCGCGCTTTGACAATCAGCCGGTTAAATATTTATTTTGTTTCGTCCAAATTCGAGTTTTCATGCAGAAACATAAAACTTAATTACATTGCTGATAATTTTAAAGCAAAATATATAAAATACACAGCAACCTTGGGGAGTAAACAAGCGGTACAAAATTGTTTTCTTGGCGTTCATTGTGGCATACCTTTTGCGTCTGGCACTTTGCTGGCAAAGTTATAAATGTCACGCAAAGTTACA
>NW_016161046.1:45616-48206 GCF_001687245.7 Rhagoletis zephyria
TATTCTTAATTTTTGTCTATAGTTTGGCTTGTTGATTGATATTAGAAATTTATCAAATAATTATATTAATAGTGTAATTAAAAAGTCAAAAATAAATTAAACTGATCAATAATAACAAAATAATGATGTAATTAAAACTAATGAATTAATTGACATTTTTTTTAAGTAATTAATTCTTAGTAATTAAAAAGGTTATCCAAAAAAACATGCCTTAATTAATAATCATTATGAGTATTAATCATTATTTAACCGGACTAGTATAACTGAATACGTATTCGATTTAATGGTTTACAATATACCCAAATAAAAGTTATAATATTTTGTGTACTTTATTATAGTAAACTGTCGAAGTTAAATAAAACAGGGCCTGAATAAATCGTTTCGTACTTGGTACAAGTCTGGTAATTTTCGAACTAGTTCGGTTTCAGTCAGGGAATTCTAGTTGTAAACTAGTATTTTTCCTGACTAGTTTGGGATTTCACTGCAGGGTTATTATAAAATTATTGAATATATATTTTTTAATTCACACGGCATGAAAAATACAGTTTGCTTATACTAAATAAATAAAATAAAATAAAAACTTTTTAATATACAACGCTTTTATAAATGGACTAAGCGCGCAATTCTGTTTTCTTGATAAATTTTTTGTAAAGAAATTTTATCAAGATTTTTATCAAGTAAAAGCTTCCTTCACATTCTGTGTCAATATTTATAAAACAAAAAGCTCTACGATTTCCTCATTAGTGAAACTGATTTCCACATGAGTGGAACTGATTTCATTGTCACATATGAAAAATATGAATTTAAAAGCAAAAAAGCTTTTGACCGCCGTAGCCGAGTACNTAGCCGAGTAGGTACAGATGTCGACTATAATTCCGTATATCGCAGGTTCAAATGCCGGCACATGGAGTATTTAATTGTTAGAAACAAATTTATTAATATACAATATTTATACATATCACATGAAATTTCAATTTGTCAATAGCATTTTCAATCTTGATAATTTATCAAGAAAAGAGCTTTTGATTTCTGTGCTAGAATACCAATTCTTGATAAATAATAAAAAATTTACAAATTATAAAGATTTTCAATTTATCAAGTGCACAGAATCGGGCTGTAAACATTAGAAAATAATATTTCTTAGTCCCATAGAATTTGTTTTGATAACTTTCGGTTTTGAAATTTCNGAAATAGACGAGACGCCATTCTTTAAATAAAATTAATTGGTGCTCGTTTGTATGTACATACATATGTAAATGCATGTGTGTGCACCTTTCTATTAATATCGTTGAATTATTTTAATATCTATTGCAAAATTTTATTCAGACAGGACTAAAAAGTAGAAAATAAATAATATAAAAAAAACTTTTTAATATACAACGCTTTTATAAATGGACTAAAAAGTAGAAAATAATACTTCTCAGTCCCATAGAATTTGTTTTGATAACTTTTGATTTTGAAATTTTAGCAAAAGTCATTATAAACAATCTATGAAATTGAAAATGAAAAACGTGGAGCGCATGCAATACAAAGCATTAGATTTAATTGACAATAGTCAAACAAAACATAGACATAAAATTCCTACAGAGAAAGTACAAATTTGAGATCGATTTTAAGCTGTCGTTATTCATATATCCACATACATAATTTCCCTTCATATCATACATAATTACCCTTCATATCAATTCAGGTCTATTACATGCGCCCCACGCTTTTCATTTCCAATCTCATAAATGGTTTATAATGACTTTTGCTGAAATTTCAAAATCAAAAGTTATCAAAACAAATTCTATGGGACTGAGAAATATTTATTTTCTAATTTTTAGTCCATTTATAAAAGCGTTGTATATTAAAAAGTTTTATTTTATTTTATTTATTTTCTACTTTTTAGTATTGTCTGTATAACATTTTGCAATAGATAATAAAATAGTTCAACTTGCAGTGAAAAGAGAACAGAAGACAATGCAAGCAAAATGTTGTTTGCTCACGTTTAGTATAAACATACATATTTACATACATACATAATAGCCGTCATCGATTCGCCAACAATTAGCTAGTGGAGAAACGAACGAGCTCAATGAGGTACAACCAAACTATCGTCCATCCTTGCTAGCTAACTTTGTTGTTCCTTTCACATGTAAACTTTTTCGTTAAAGGCCGGAACTCACACATAGCGAGCGGAGAAGTGGCGAATCGATGACGGCTAGTTTCATTTAAAGAAATTGCGTGTCGTCCATTTCCGCTGCAGCGTATGTAAATAGTACATATATTTAGGCGCAATATTTAACTTCTTCTGGCGGGGCGACATCTAGAGTCTTCTAGTTGTATCTCTTTGATATGATGCCTACAACGAGGTTGATATCTAGACTAGGTTGATATCTAGAATTTGCCATAAAGAGCTTTGCTACATTTATAGTATAAATGGTGGCCCGGACACACAACATTGCAAGTTGATAAAAGCGTTGTAAAAAATTCTAGAGCTTCTGAGAAAAAAGATTGAAATTTAAGGGAAAGTTTGTTGCGCTTTTTTGCGGAATTGGTCGGTGAGGCCAAACGACTTAGTTAGGGCGATCTGTGGAGTAGCATACAT
>NW_016161046.1:51991-56038 GCF_001687245.7 Rhagoletis zephyria
CAGTAAATATTGAAGCTAATTTATTCAAAATTGATGATTGCAACAATTCTTTACCAAGAAATACGTTTATGACAAAATTTTGGAAAATGGGCGTAGCACCGCCCACTTGTGATCACATATATGTATATCGGTAACCGTTCTACCAATTTGTACCAAACTCGGTGTGGTTATTGTGCTTGCCACTTAAAAGCAAAACGTTGAAAATTATTGAAATCGGACTAAAATTACGGCCGCTTTTTATATAACGGTAAATTTCAGAAATGCTTGAAACTGCAATATTTCGCACCCCGGCTTATCATGTAGCGGTAGCTTTCGGAAAGGTGGAAAACATATATTTAATACTTGCGCCGGGTATTTAATGTTCGGCTCCGCCCGAACTTAGACTTTCTTACTTGTTTTTTTTATACCCGAGCGCACTTGTGCACAAGGGTATATTAATTTTGTTCACATAACGGTTGTTTGTAACAGCCAAAACGAATCGAGATAGATATAGACAAATGTATACATAAATGATCAGGATGAAAAAAGAAATCGATTAAGCCATGTCTGTCTGTCCGTCCGTCTGTCCGTCTGTCCGTCCGTCCGTGTACACGATAACTCGAGCAAAAATTGAGATATCTCAACGACTAGCGAATACCCGGCGTTAAAAGTAATTTTGTTTTGTTACTCCCTCTCACAACATTTGAAAATATTAGTTAATATTGCTGTACATATTTGTATAGTAGGGAGATTTTTTCAAATTATATAAATATACGTTATTTGAATATTGAATTAATACACGTTTGAGGAAAGGGTGCGATAGTAGACTCCAGTTATAAGATTATAAATTAAATATCCAAGAGAAAGTCGGTTCTTTACATATTTTCTAATTACCTTCGAAAATATATTAACTCAAAAAAAAAGTAAATAATGCTTCATAGATCGATTTTTTTTAAATCTAACTTCATAAAGTTCTTTAAAAATATTTTGTAAATGAGGCCATAAGAGCTTAGGGGGAGAGTTACTACACAAAAACACATTTAAGGCGCAGCGAAGCACGCCGGGTAATTGCTAGTAATGTAATAAACAAAGTGAAATCAATATATGACGTACGCTTATTTGAAAATTGAAATGAAAACAATTCAAACATTTGTCTACATTAACCCTTTTTTGGCTATTGTTCATATACGCTATGTAAGTATTATATGAATGCCTTATGATTTAGCACAGACATGGGCACTTTTTTGCCCGCGCAGTAGCGAAAGTGCAAGCGCGGGCTGGAGAAAGGGAAAAACAGTTTACGGGAGGAAGGGTATGAAAAGTTGCGAAAAAATTATTTATACCCCACCGACATCATGTTCATCGCAGTGATGATAAAGTTGTGCTTTTTTGTACAATTTGAAATCAAAAAGTACATTGACACCACATAGACCTTTTTGGTACTATTTGGAAATGCAGCGCTGAGTATATTTTGATTTGTTTTATATTTACGTTGATTAAAAACGGCCTCAAGCTCAATAAAAATTGTTGAATATAATTGTTATAAGGCCATAAATAACAAAAACAAATAACTTAAGGACGAGCGCACCTAAAATTGAAACATTCTAAAAATAGAATAATTAACAAAAACCAACGAAACGAACAACCACACGATCAAGTTTAAATAGCAGTGGAATAGCTGCGCTTGATTGTAGTTGGCTTAATAAATAAATGAAAAAGTTGAAAAAAAACCTGCAGAAAAAATTATCAGTTGATAAAAAATAACCTACTTGTAGTTAGCTTTTTTGCGGGATTTCTATAAAATATATAACGTGTAGTTAGCTACAAAAAGCTAACTTGAAACAAGTAGACAAGTAATGCAGGAGTAAAGCTCGAGATTGTTTTCTTTAAACGCGTTTCTATTTAAATATCTTGCACTTCGCAAATACTTGTTCGAATTCAGGACAAATTAAAGGAAGATCGAAATTTCATATTATCATTTTGAAGTTATGTCTGACAAAGCTCGAATATGGGACCACCTACAGCAAAATTTGAAAACAAATATGAATTGTAATAAAATAAAGTAAATAAAGTAAATAAAAAAATTAAATTAAAAAAATATTTTGTTTTTCCTATTGATATTTTATGTCCGAAAGTAGTTAGTCACAAGTTAGTTACATCAAATGCAGAGGTAACCACCCTTGACTATTTCGCTCCCATCGCCATACAAATATAGTTAGCTTTCGTCAAAGAAAATATACAGATAATAAGTGACTTTTAGCTCCTTCTTAATCAACTTGAAGTTAGCTTATAGTTAGATAAATTTCCTGGAGGAAAGCAACAAGAATTAAGGCGAACTTAGCACAGTGTGTAGGCAGCTGGGGTCGTTGGATCGAATCCTACTGAAAGAAGTCTGATGAGGAAATGTGGTGATTTCCGAAATAGCTATCACTTCTACAATTTTTTCAAATTGTGGTTGCTTTTCCACAATAGTTTTTCATTAAAAAATTGTTGAATATAGTTGGTTAAAAACTTGTACTTATTTATACAAATACTTTCTTCATTCTCCACTTCATACCCCCGTAATATATTTTTTAGGCGTTTAAAGTTTACGACATACAACAATACGTCACTTACAACGCCGTTTTGAATACCCCAATTGTCTATTCCACATTCCTCCGCAAATGTTAAACGCGTCTATTCTGTTCACAATCTAAGATTATATTAGAAGATCTTCTCAAAGTTATTGTCATGATATAAAAATACATATAGGGCTGGTTTCTCGAACTCAACTTAACTTAGTTAAGCCAATTTTCTTGATTTAGTCAAGAATAAGCTGTGTAAAACGTAGGATAACTTCTGACTTAAGTCCAAAAAGTGGCTAAACTAAGTTAAGTTGAGCTGGAGAAACCAGCCCATAGAGTCTTTAAACCAAAATGTGACTTACAGACACAGAGAGAGAGTAAAATGCTTGACTAATTTTTATTCTACTTTTAATATATATAGATGTATATTTTTACAAGATGTATATTTAAAGGGCGTTAAGTAAATTAATATTTGCTTTAAGCATTCCTTGTTTTTGTGAAAGCGTTTAAAATTTCTTGTTGGTACATTTTTATTGGATGTGGTGCATGTTTGTTCTGACGTTTGGTACAATTTCGAAAAATTCATTTATCTTCCCTGGTTCATCGCAGTACGGCTGCGGTAGTGTTGTTCCGATACAAGTAACTACGAGTAAATACTCGATACTTTCTTCAAGTACTGAGTACTTTTTGTACTCCAATCTTTCCCACAAGTACTTAGTTGGGTATCGAGTACGCGGTTAGAATATTTACTTGCTTTTCCACCTATTCAGAAGTTTGGTTGTGACAAAGTGTGCTATAGTATTTTTGGCAACACGTTCAGACCTTAACTTGTACCCAACCTTAACGTTTATGAAGCAAATAAAATAAGTTGGAGAATCAGACTTTGACAACGCCTTAATAATTGAAATTGCATACAGAAATGAAGAAACTGTCAAGACTGCGTTCCCGTACTAGTAAAATTTTCACGTTTTGCAAGATTTACGGCCACTCTTTCGGTAGGTTTTGGCCGAAAGTACTCGATCAAACTTATGGCTACTCTTTTGGTAAGTTTCGATCGGAAAGTAATCGATTTGTTTATTTTTTTCTTCCTATGATATACCATTGCCGCGGCGGCAGATAACGCAACTTTCTTATTAAACTTATCAAACTGTTTAATAAATATATTCAAATGCGTATAAACATGCACAGGCCCTTTGAATTTGCGTATATAATATTTTCTGAAATTATTATATTAGTTCTACGGAATGCTGTAATGAGTTCGATATGAGTAAGTATCGAGTACTTCGCTCCGATACATTTGTAGCACAGGTATCGAGTACATGACAGTATCGGAACAACACTAGGCTGCGGTAATACTGACTTTGTGTACCAAACAAAGAGCATACATTTTCCTCATATACACAATAAGCCATCGTTCGGACTTAGCTCCGATAGGAGTAGATTTGTTCCTTTTTTTCGAAAAAATTTTAAACCTAGTCCTCTACTTCGCTCAACTGAAAATCTG
>NW_016161047.1:0-41943 GCF_001687245.7 Rhagoletis zephyria
GTGTAGCTTTGGTGTGAAATAGAAGTATAAGCTTTCGTGAAATATGTTTACTTGTATGTGCATATGAAGCATATTAAACTGATGAAAACATAAACTGTTTTTAAATTAGATGTTTACATCAATCTCATAGTAGTCTTATTTTAAGTTTGAGTCATTTTGAAGTTTTTATACTGCTAAATAGCACATAAATTACGTAATTCACGTAGATACATATATCAATATTACGTTCAACATTTCGTTTAAAATGCCAGATTTCCTGCAAATACATTAGAATTTACAAAAAGAAATTTCACTAATAATTGCCTACTTTGCGTACTTTTCTACTACCTTTTTCGCACCAAGAGATGGCATTCTTCCCCTTTCTCCGTCCTTCGTAAATGCAACCTTTTGTAAGGGAGTGTCAAACCGCAGCTGTCAATAATTATCTAACCTTGTATTATTGAATCATGCCAATAAATGATATGTATACTTTTGTACCTAGTAGAATGTTTATCAACGTGATGTTTATACTTATACATACATATATACTACGATTACATTTAGTACTAAAAATGTACAATACACTCATATTACGTAATTAGGTTCGCATTAGGAACGATTAGTTCTGCAAATTGACTGTCGTCTATTAAGTGGTGTGACAAATTTTGTGATTATTTTTTCTTATCACTTTTTTGATAAATGGGTTATCGATATTTCCAAAATTTAACAAAAATATGTCAGCCGATCGAATATGGAGATGGAGTATGGGTTCATATATTTATTCGTGTGAGTACATTTGGCTACTTTTTCAGAGTGATGTTCGTATTTGCAGCACATATTAATTATCAGTTTGGGGAGAGCAGTGAAATGAAAGCACAATAACCAAAATTATTTACTATTTTCAAATTTTTACTTATCATCAGGGTTTTCATAATAGACTTTTAAGCTGGAGATAATGAACGGTGTAAAAATATTTCTACATAATTTTAAAAAACTTTGGAACCACGTTTGATTGCAACCACTTCCCTTAGCATATACAAAATGGAAGGTACACAAAGAAGAGCATACGAGTTTAAATAAGATCTTTTGCAGAATCTAAAGGTCATACATTAGCTATTTTTTAATGAAACTTGGAAAGAAAGCAACTCTTTTTTTAACATAAATCGTTTTTAGTTAACATGTAAAGCCTATGTACATACAGTGACTCAAACAAATGACTACGTGTTGATTTTCTTCAAATATTCGTAATGTTTTTTGTTGGATTTTCCTAAATTTTTTATAAAGTTTTAAACTGTTATTTATACGGTTTTGGTTAAAGCTTAGACGATATTTTTATATAAAAATGACAAAACAAATTCGCTGGAAAAATATTGCGAATATTAAAAAAAATAACAAAAAATGTTTAGCAAAAAAACCGACTTAAAAAAATATATATATATATCATAATCCAAGGCTCGGATCAAAACCCGATTAGTATGGGACCACCTCTTATTATCGAAATCGGTTGTTGTGGTCCAAAGTTATGCGGTAACATACATGCAAAAAAAAAATATATATTCCGACGAGCTGATAACCTCCTCCTTTTTGGAAGTCGGTTAAAAAAACACGTGGTCATTTGTTTGAGTCACTGCATGTATGTATGTAGTTTGTTGTACCACCATTAAGTAAATGCTAGTTTCAATTCCAGCTGTTCGAAGCAATAATCAAAGACAGCACTAATTATAATTCAAGCATGTTTAAAGACGTTTGTTAATTTTGCTGTAAAGCCACTGAAGCAATAATAACCTCATATATTGTTTTACCTATTTTTTTTTTTTTTTGATTAATGGAATACCTTTAACGGTAAAGCGTTTATTTTTGTACGTTAAAGTCATTAACTTTTTATTTAAAGAACCTGTGTCAAATGTCAGCATAAACAAATCGTTTCCAGTTTCACATTAATAACTCATAATCCACAACTAGGTAAAATAAGTTTTCACAAAATCCCTATACCGTAAAAAAAGTGTCGTTCTTTACTCGAACAGCGGGCTTGTGCGGCTGATTTTTTGAGGGAAAAAAAATTAAAAAATGAAGAAAGTCTCATTAGTGCAACGGACAACCGCACTACAACAAAACCGGCAAATGAGTTGCGACATTGAAAATGTCAATTGAAATGGAAAAGTGAAAGAATGACAAATGTTGCAACACTTTGGAATTGACAGCAAATTACGTTGGCCAGCAATGTGGCATGATGGTAGTCGTATGTACATATGTATGTATGTATGCAACTGCTACGAGGAGCGTGCATGAAAGTGGAAAGATGGAAATGGATGGGACCTTTTTGGAATTTTAAAGTACATACAAATTTACAATATTTGAACAGCCAAAAGCAAACGAGTGTAGCGCGGCGTCAAGCGAAGGTAGTGTCGGCGGACAATTTATGCTACAACATTTTTCATTTTTTTTTCTCTTGTATGCGCTGCCTCGTAAATTAGGATCAAAGCATTCGCACAGGCAGCAAGCGCCGCCGCTCGTGCTGTCGCTGTCCCCAATGATCAGGTGCGATAACGCAGGACGAAGGTACAAGAACGCACTTTTTTCAACGTGTGTACGTACATATTTCATGTTTTCCATTTCAATGCCTCGTTTGCTTATCGCTAAGCGACAATCTGACAGGTATAATCTTGACATCCTGTCGATAACTTCATATCACGACGCATTTGAGCTATTGAGAAGTACGCAAACGTGCTGGACGTAATGAAAGTGAGTAATTTATTAGCCAGCAGCACAAATTGCTTGTGGCGGTTTTTTTTTTTTATTATATTTCTCCCCGAAGAAAGTGGCAAACAAATTTGAAAATAATGCCTGCTGCAACTCACAAAATTATGTACGTTAAAAAACTGCTTGGAGCAGTCAGGAAAACAGCTAGAAATCAGTCACTCAATCCAGTTAGCCCGCAGCCAATTTCTATGATAAAACAGAAAGAATTTCACAAATGAATGCCACAATGCCACGTCTGCGTGTGTTGCACGTGACTTGCAATATGCCAGCACTCAAATAATTTTCTTTTATTTCAAAGTCTTTTATTTAGAACTTCTTTTAGAATTCTTTCTTTCACTTCCTCTCTTAAGCAGCTGCCTTAGGAAATGCACGTGATTTTTGTGCATATTTTATTGCATCTCCAATTTTAATGATTTTCCACTCTCTCTCTCTCTCTCTCACTCTCAAACATTCATACTCGTTTTGCTGCGCTGCTGAACTCTTACTACATGCCATCGACCCAGTATCGTTTTTGGGGGTTAATTTTTTGTAAGTTTGAAATTTTTCCATTTTTGTGTTCTGGTTCATTGCCTGTTGCTGCGTATTTGAAGTGTGGTCCATCTGTGGCGCAAACATAAAATTTACCAATGTATTCTCAATGTTGTTGCTGCATTTGATGTGTGCACTCTTTCTCACTCCTTTTCGATGCAGGTGCCCTCATTTTTATGACTCGTTAGTGTGCAGTGTAGTCCATTAACTTTGAGACGCCGCGTTTTAGTAAGGCAGAGGTATTTATTTTATGTGATTTTTTATTGCCCGTTTCTCCGTCTGTCACAATACCTGTACACGGCGCATTTTTCGGTTAAGTGTCGCCACTAAAATTGTCTTTTATTCCAAGCTGGCAATATTTTACAAGTTCTTCTTGCAACACTCTTGCTTTGTTTTGTCTTTTTACTGCATTTTTTGGCGCATTATTGCGCTTTTCTAGGAGCTTGTTATCAGTGGTCACGACTCTTTTTTTTTTCAATGTATTCACACTTGTTTTTATTTTTATTTATTTTTTTTCATTGTTTGTCTAAGATTTAGTTTAATTACATTGTCACTAAAATCATTTCTGGTACGCAACACTTTCTTTATTCTCCCACGGGTTTGTTCAGTTATCTTGAGGAAAAATGTCATGCACACACCTTTTCTTATATAGTATACGTTAAATCGTAATCGTACGTTTACGCTGCGCCGCTGAGTGGCCGCGCTATTAATAAAATCCCAGAGGGAGCCCTGGGTAGACTCCACAAATGTCACTACATGTTTTAGCGTAAACCCATCATATACCGAATTATTATTGTTTACAAATAGGAATTAGATACCCCAATTTAGACTTTCATCTAAAGGCGGAAATATTGTCTCCCTATGTTCCAATGCGAAATACTAGTCGTTTCCAAAAAGCATACTATCGCTCAGTCCCTAAAACAAAGATTAATTCTAAAAAAAAACACAACATTGTTTTATTATAGCCTCTACCGAAACCAAAGCTTTGCTAGTAAAATTATGCAGTTTGTAATTTCTGTCGGTGACTCAGTCAATGTCCATATCTTTTGTCTAAATTTCTACAAACATTAAAATTCTGGAAACCACACAAAAGGGGTCATACTACCATCATTCTTGGAAAGCAACACCTACCATGCAAAACGGAATAGGTACTGCTCACTTAAACTGAGAGGTATCACACAGAAATACCAGGATAATGATGAATGAATCGATATGTTTCCATACTAATGGGTGCAAGTTAGATAAGGGAGTAGGCGGACCAACTTCGGATCCCGTCTTTCAGATCAATGTAGCTTCTATCAGGCCGAACTAGCTTCTATACGACGACGCTGTTGATATTTTACGTCACAGCAAATAAAGTTTATATATATTTCGGCAGGCAAGCTGCCAAAAGCATTTTATGCCATAATAATTAATTCGGTAACCATAGCGAACTGCCGTAAATCCCTCAATGTGATGGCAGAACAGTTCGCTTTGCATCAGGAAACGAAAAAAGAGACGAACTTGCAAGAAAGAGTAACTTCGCACCACTTTTACCGGCATGGAAAAGGTAATGCATGTCGTCTGCTTTCTGCAAGTTCAGTTCTAAGGAAGTATTCCTAAAATAAACACGTACGAAGAGGAAATACTCGGTATCGTTACCTAAAGCTGAAAAGGTGACAAGTCAATTTTTTTGAAATTATTCAGGAGAGACGAAAAATATATGTAGTTTGGCATTATCTGTCATTCCGCATCAAAAACTAAATTGTAAAAAAAGAGTTGACCTTTTCACCTTTAGGTAGCGATATGTATATCGTTAGCATGGAACTAATTGCGAGCCATATTCTTTTAACGGGATCTGCAGCACAATTAGGAGTATACCACATATGACTTAAATGAGAAAACGCAAAACTATCAGGCAACTTTTGTGGGAATGCCCTGCATTAGGCAAAAGTGTACAAAATATTTTAAGTTAAAAAATTTGCAAAGGTTCTGAGCGCAGCGGGAGAGTTGAGCTGATGGAAAATGCTCAGATTCATTGACTCCACGAACTGATTCAAAGGGAAAGATGCGTTTCAAAATCATAAAGGGCTCAATTCAAAAATCAGATCCGTAAACATAACGTAGATCGTAAAGATTCTACGCGAAAAAATCGACCCAAAGTTTTTTTTTGATTTTGGGATTTTTTGAAGCACCAGGGACCGCTTGAACCTAAACTTGTATGTACATATGTATGTACAATGCACAATGCACCTAACATTGAATTTAAATTTTTTATCATTGGCCTAAATATTTTTCAACTTGCAACTTTTTTAGTGATCAATTAAGTATGCTTGACATAATTTCTACGGCACATAAAATCGAAAAATTTAAATGGATTTCAGGAATCTAACCAACTTTGGTTTACAGCTGTTGATAAATATGCACTGAGCACGTTTTTCGCCAATTTAAATCTAAAAAAATGCAATTTAATGTACCATGCAATCAAAGTCAACAAGCAAATAGAGTCAAGGCAAAAGGCAGTAAATTAACTTACAAACTTACAAACGTAAAAATCAAAGTGTGAATCACTGAAAACGACTATGATAAAAGAATATCTGAATTATGGAAAAATAAATGCAAATATGTACAGTAATACAGGAAATACTTTAAATATAAGCACAATATGATTAGCAATAAAAATACCAACTAATAATGAATAACATACACGTTAGGGTGGTCCTTTAAATATAAAGTTCTAAGTTTTGCACGGGTCTCCTCTTTATTTTGTTGTACGTACAAAATAAAGACATCAAAATAAAAAAAAATTTAAGGGTCGGAAAAATTAAAATATATATTTTTTATTTTAAATCGCAAAAATTGTCCAAATTTGACTTGAAAATCTGCTATTCTTATTTATATGAATTCCTAAACACGCTGAGTTACAGCTGGTCAAAGTCAAAAATTTTTTTGCGATTAAAAAAAATAAACTTTTTCAACCCCTGGTAGCAACTCCTAAAAATTTGTTTAAAATTTTGAAATTTTCGCTAATGTCTTTATTTTGTAAAGGGGTGCCCCATGATTTTAATATTTTTCAGGACCACCTTAATACATACATACATGTGTATTAGAAAATCAAATGTGCGTGCGTACATATAAAAACATATTTTTAAACAAAAAACTAAGAATAATTGACCTTCAGTGCCTTAGAGAAAAAAATTAATAAATAAATATTGAATAACAACGCAAAGCCAGACTTGGTTGGGTTCAAGCATCGGCCGACTTCCAATCGTTCATTGAGATGAAATTAATTGCCTAAGGCAACAAATGGCAAATAGCAAATAGCAACTACAACAAAAACAATAAAATAATGCTAATAACATTAAGTAACTTTTGTAAAACCAAAACGAATCAACGTACATACAAATGTATACATATATGTCTGTATATTTATTATGAATATTTATTTTCATTGCATCATTTGTACGGTGTAAATTTTTCGATTTCTTTATTGTACTGTTGTGTGAGTAATATATGTATATATGAATGTGTGTATGCCTAACGCTCCTTGCAATTCTAATTTGTGTATGGTTTTTTTTTAATTTTTTTCCTTCAATTTTGCCAATTTATTTTTACTATATATTTATGATGTTTCTTTTGTTTACCAACAACGCGCACTGCATCAATTTGTTTGCAAATAAAATTATTTACTTGTTGTGGGGTGTGTAACATTTTATGTTGAATGCAAACAGCAATCACTGCCAATAAAAATATTTTATTTGCATAAACTTTTAATCGAATTGTGTGGATAAAATTACAGGACAATAAAAACAAGAGAGAGAGAGAGAGAGAGAAGAAAATAATCAAATGAAACGAAATGAAATAAGCAACGTTTATGGCATTTTGATGAGCGTGAATTGAGTATGTAATTGATGTTCGACTGAAGGTTAATTATTGTTTTCCGAGTAGCAACAAAAACAATAGAAGCAACCTGTAGCCAGGCAAATTCAATTCGTCTTAACTCATCGGTAATAAGCAGTTGATGAATCAGTTAATGAGCGTGGTTAAGATGCCGATAAAGTATTCGCGGTTGATACTTTGAGCAGCTTTTGAGTTGACCCTTCGCAAAGATGGCAGTGTTGGCCACTTCAGAGGCATACGTGCTGCTGTTTATTATGCCCTTTATTGAGATGGACACCAAATAAGAGCTACCTGAGATTAGCATTGCTTTAAAGTAAACATTGAATATATTAAACAAATTTATGACAAACTTTTCATAAAAGGATTTTCCACTGGAACTGAACCGAACCGTATTTTTGGGGTGATTTTCAAATAAATGCGGTCCTGTTTACGGTTTGGTTACAAGACAGAAAAGGACGAAGGTTTGGCGCCGCAGCAGTTCTGGTCCTCTTCAGAAGACTTTCAATAACAATATCCAATTGTTTACTTTACCATTTTTTTATTTTAAAGATTTTTTATTTATGCGCCCATTGCATTTTTTTGCATTTTCTGGCGGTTTTGGCGGACCTATAACAAATAGTTACTATGAAAAAATGGTTAAATAATGAGTTTGGTATTATTATTGGGAATCTCCTGAAGAGATCGGTCTAAAAATATTGATTCTCAAGAATTCTATACCACTTCTACGAAATGTTGTTCTTTCCCCATATAAAATGCATGGAAAACTTTGAGCGCTTTGAGCGACCTCTAAATATTTTTTGATTTCAAAATAGAAATGCAGGGGTATATTTTTTCGATATAGAACAATCCTAGGGGGTGAGAGCATAAAAATTGCGACTTTACTTTTTCAAATGCATTTTTGGACCACCCTAATGTACATACTATGATTAGAATTATTTAATCCCATACTCACGGAGAAAAATGGTGGTTATTGGAAAAGAGCTCGTGGGAACTTCCATACAAGCTGAAACTTTTAAAGTGAATATTAGCGTGATCGACTCGGTTTTTCCAAACCCGTTTCAACCGGTTTTTTTTTTAATTTTTATTTTTCGAATACCAAGTAAACCGGATTTTTACAATCGAATAAACTGGGTAGGTGAGAACCCATGTATAATTATAAATTTTTATTTTATTTAAAATGAAATTCGAAAATTTTTATTAGATAATCTCATATTTGAATACTGAACAATTTTCATTCTTTTCCAGAAAATTACCTAAAAATAATTGGACAACCGAACGAAAATTGTTCACTGTTTTTTTGCTGTTTTACTTGTAATCCAAAGTACTTCGAATTTATTTTGCCTTATTTATTTTTAAATTAAAGCAGTCATGATTTGGTCATGATTTTTAACAAACTGTTGTTACGTGTTACTGTAACTAAGTGAGTAATAAAACCGGTTTTCGAAAAAATGCAAATAATCGAACAACGTAGTGAATATCTCGGGAAGTACTAATATTCGATAGGGAAAAGCAATTATATATGTATATGAAACCCATCCGATGATCATAAAGAAAAAACGGAGTTATGGGAGACGGGTGCGTGATCCCTTCCAATCAAGTGGAAAAATACTTTACAAAAAACGTGGTTTTCGTTAAGACAATTGTTAAAAATTTTACTATCCCTAATCGTAGATATTACTATTCCCAATCAACTCATGTCGTTTAATGTTTTACAACAACTAAGATTACTTAGGTAAGTCAGCTAACGCTAAAGCAAGAAATACACAATACATTGTAATATTATCACGACCACACAAAAAAGAAGGTTGAAAAATTGAATTTTTAATAACATCTGCCACAAATGTTACAATTATTCAAGTTCACGCACAACCTAAATTACATAAAAGGCAACCGTGGTTGGCAATAAAATATGGCGTACTGAGAGCTAGTCATAAAAAAAAATAAATTGTAGCCGCAATGAAAAATTATCTTTGCAGTTTTATAATGAATAGTCGATAATCGACAAGGGAAGCCAAAAATTAAGCAATTAAAATTTTAACTACAAAAGCATAAAGCATAAGCAAAAAATTTTGCTTTTAATAAGCAAAAAGAGCAAATTCCAACAATATATCAAAAAATATCAGAAAATCAACTAAAAGCTTCCCAGCTAAAACGCTAAAAGCCAAACCACAAAAAACTAATGCTTGTATACAGTTAGATACATTTGTATGTGGATTCATATGTTTGTGCATCTGTTTGGATGTAGTATAATGACATCATTGCACTTAGTGAGCAACATACTATTAGATATACATATTTACTTCATAATTGTTTATGTTTTTTTTTTGTTTTACTTTTTTTGGCATTATAGCATACGTAGATAAGTTGGTAGATATGTAAGTATGTACATACGTACCAAAAAACAGCATAGTCAGCCTACAAGATAAAAACAGAAGCGGCAGACGATTCTGCTACGCCCTAAAAATTACGTATGGCGCTGCTTACTTGCCAACAACACGGCGCCTCCGACACCGCAAAGGCGGCACCCATGCATGTGACTTATGGGGTATATACTTATGGTGACCATTCGTGCCGATTTTGGCGGGACATTACCGATTTTGAGAAAATGATGAACGTGACAGCAACTTTCGTTATCACAAAGAACATGGAATATAAGGGAGCCATAAACATGTTTGGTTATGTTTTATTCTGTCAAACTGGTACTCTTGCTGCATTGCAGTCTATCACTCTTGTCTGATGTTTTTTAAGGTTTTTATAATAATTTGTTAAGTTCTTTTTTCATGAAACGATCGTAATTTGAATTTAGTGAAAATATAAAAAATACTAATTCCCTAAAAAATGCATAGATATGAAAAATATAAGATGTAGATCCAGTGGCGAAAATATAAATAGGGAAGAGTCACTTTAGCAATCTTTGGCTACTCCCCTTTCGATTATTTAATGTTTAATATTTGTTTTGAGTTCGTTATCTTACAAAGACCATGCAAGTCAAAGCGTTGTCCAAAATTTAGATAAGTTCGACAAAGTTTCATCAAAATTTTGAGCTTTTTAATTAGATTTCTTCGAAACATTCTGAGTATGCAGTTTTGTACTATTCAATGTTATTATGAAGTGCCAATTTCAAGTGGCTAGGACTTATCGTTGATTTTTGTAAATTTTTTTGTCATCTTCTTCATGTAAAAAAATTATCGAACATACTTTTTATGGACGAAAATGCGGGAACAAAAAATTTCCACAAATCAACGGTAAGTCCAAGCTACTTCAAACTTGCACTTTGAATTGAATGGGCTACAAAACTGCATACTGAAAACAATTCTTAAAAATCTGATTAAAATGTATAAAATTTCGATCAACATTCGTTAAAATTCCTCGAATTTTTAGAAATTTTCTACTAAGTTTGAAATTTTGATATTGAGCTATGTTTTCATAGTAATAATTTTTTAACAAACAAAAGTACCCAAAACTTACCAAAATATCTCTTCTCTATTTAAAAGTTCACCACCGTATATATACATTTTTTGCGATCATTTTTAAAGTGTTTTTTTCTGTTTTTTTTTTTTGTTTTAACTAAAACTGTATTAAAAGCTGTTATGTCTTTTTATTCTAAAAACAAAATTGTATATTCGGATTGGTTGCTTTGGAAATGTTCCGATTTTTGTCCACCGAAATCTGGTCACCGTAGGTATACTACATTATGTATGTATATATGTATGTAAATATGAACATGTGCTCGCACATATTTAAATTGTTCCTCATTTTGGCTTTAAATATAGCATACGAAAATTGTATGGCGCATATTTTAACGCACTGCTCGTTTGCTAACCCATAATTTATGCAAACATTAAAAACGCACAAATTTGCGTACAAGCCAAATATCATACGCACATGTTTATGTCTGTAGGTAGATACATACATACATATGTACGTATGTATATTTTACTCTGTGCGAAGTAAATTGAAAATTGGTGGAAAATTCTGAAAATGGATTCATTTCAAATGTCTGGTCCGGAATGTGCGCCAAAAAAGCCTAAATACATACATATGTATGTAAATACAATTGGAAATTGGTGTACAAATGTACATACATATGTATTTATGTACATTTTTGCATTCGGAAAATTTTAATACGCCAAAAATAGTAATCGGGTTTTAGCGGAAACATACTTGTGGCGTCTTTAATGCTATGTTGCACAAAATTTTTTAGTTCGATTTTAGAGCAATATGGCATTGCGTATTATTAACTGGGAGTATATTACAGAACAAAAATAAAAAGGCGGAAACATTGAATTGTAGAATTTATTGAAATGTCGAAATATCTATGATGATGCAAACAACCTTGTAGGGAAAATATGTATGCACATATGTACTCTTACTACCAAAATTGAGCGTACGTTAATATTCGCAATGTTTTACATGTTAAAATCTTTTTGTTAATTTTGTATTAAAATATGGCTTATATTTTAGCAAAACCCAAATTTTAATATAAAATGTGCGAATTTCAAATGTCTATAAATTCGCGTTGACTTCTTAGAATTTTTTTTCTGACTGTCCTTCGCATTTTTTTTATATAAAAAAATCTGAACATTTTTTATATGAAAAAAATGCGTAGGACAGTCAGAAAAAAAATCTCAAAAATCAACGCGATTTTTTTTAGACATTTGAAATTTGCACATTATTATAACTTAAAAAGTAATTTGGAGAGCAATGAAAGAAAGTGCACTGTAAGGTCTTGAAATTATAAACAGCTGTACTTTAAACTATCGAATTTATGACCAATAAAATAAAAACAGCCAAGGCCCAAGAACAAAAAATTAAGCACAACAGAGAGGCATTGTTTGTGGTTGTGATTAAAAAAAAAAGGAAAACGAACATTTATTACCGACTTTTTGATCAATAATTTAATCAAACTCGCAAAATACTGTAAAAGGGTTTATTTAAAAAATTTTTTTTTTTCAAAAAGGCTCTACATTTGATAAAACTGGATGAGAATCATTTCAACCCCAAGACAAAGTAAACATCATCGCGCTGAGTTACTTAAGTAAATATTGTAGACTCATCCAAAACTAAACAAGATAAATATACATATATGAGTCCAAAACAAATTAAAAAAAAAATTCAGTCATTTTAAGTTTGTACCAAAATTATTTACTATCAGATTATCTTGCACTCGTAGTCTTATCAAACATTTGCAGTACTTAGGGAAGGAAGTGGAGAACGTTTAAAAATACTTGGAAGCAAAATAATAAATTCTTCGGGCGAGCAAATATTTTTTGTCACGATAATGCTATTCGCTTTAAATGCATTATTTTCGCAATACCTATACACGCTTATGTAAGATGAGTGTAATAGGGTGAGCCTTATAAGAAAAATCTTTAAGGCAAAAGACAATAAATGCATTTTTTTTTGCTTTAAGATACCTTCTGGAATGGTATTGTAAATATAAGATTTTAAGGTAATTTACATTTTTTTACCGCTTTTAGTACTAAGTGACTTCGATAATAAAAATATAAATAAAAAAAATTTAGTATATAAAGCGTAACACCCTAATGCGCTTATCGTCGCTTAAGCATTTTTTTTTTTTGTGAAGATTGTATCCACTTTTTACTCGTTTGCGTTCTGCATTTTTCACGATCACATTACAGTTTACTTAGCACTTAAAATTTTGCTAAAATTATGCGCAAATTTACCTTTTAATGCTTTACCAAAACATATCTCTTGGATTTTATTCGGAGCGATGACATCGTCCGATTTGCGTTTCAATTTGCGCAATCAGCAGCAAAAAAAAATCGTCCATTGAATTTGCAATCTATTTTTTATTTTTTTCTTAAATGTTTTTCGATTCAAATATTTACTTAAATTTTAAACATTCATTTTGCATACAACTCCGCGGTGTTAATTGTGCATTTATGGCGAAAATAACTTAGCACAAAAAGCAGCCGACGAGCTTAAAGAAGCAGACAAACAGTTGCAAAAATTTTTGTGTAATGCAAACAAAAAAAAACGAGATTTTTCGCTGAAATCTGCATTTTTGCGCGTCGTATTTCAAAACGATTTGTTGATTTTATGACTGTACGTTTGCCTCTGTTGGCTATTCCACATGCATACAGCACACCGTCTTCAAAAGAGGCACAACTCAAAATTTGTACCTTTTAAAATTATGCGCTAAAAATATGCACTAAAGGCTTTACACACATTTCAGCAAAAGTTCGAGCAAAATTTTTTTTTATAATTTGCCGAAAAAAAACAAAGGTAATGTAAGGGTTGCCTATAAGATTATCATGTGCTAAGAAATAGTTTTTCGCATTTTCTAACAAACGTGTAATTTTGAGTTTTGCCCCTTTTGAAGACGGTGTGCGATATGTATGCATGTATGTATTCATACGTAGAGTTAAAATGCTGCATTCTTCTGACTAAAAACTTGAGATTATTTTTATTTATATTTTTTTTTTTAGACTTGATTCAGCTGCATCAGCAATTGCATCATTGAAATAAATGTTGAATGAAATTATTGGTTGTTTATTTCATTTGCATAAATGAATTGAGTTGTTTAAGAAAATTTATGTTGAATGAAGTAGTAACTCAATGACGATTCTGTGGTTGGCTGTGGCAAACCGGTTATGGGTTATGGGTTTTTAAGATAGATAATTTACAACAAATTATGTTTGAATGAATTTGTAATTTTCCTGAGAAGTGAGGGCAAAGTATAAGAAGAGTTGGGCAAGCAAGAATATTGAATGCTGGGTTAGTACCTGTCAAGTGTTAAGTTCCCATTTTTTACGCCGTACATATATCAGATCGACAGTGACTGTGAAGTCGGTCCTAAGTGATGAGTCTTTGATTAAATCACTTGGGTTTCTAGAAATACGAGAATTTTTCTATGGAGCCAGATTGTCATCTACGGTGAGCGCATATGTAGCTGAATATCTCCAACCAAGCCTTTAGGACTGGTTTAAACTATGTTTATTGCAAGACAACAAATTTAGGAAGTGCACCTTTTACGAGAAGGCAATGGAGCACATAAATTAGAGATTCAAAGCCCCCATCAAAAAAAAAATAAAATACCTCTCTCTACCGTTCGTATTTTTTAAAAGGACTTTGAAATTTAAAAAATATAATTAATTCAAAAATTATCTAAAAAATTCACTGCAATGCAGAATAACAATATCAAATGAAAGAGAAAATTCTTTAGAATTAAAAAAGCTTAAATGCGAAAATGTCCATTTAAAATTTTGTCCTTGAATATCCTTGGAAATTTGCAGTATTTGTTTTTGAAAAAAAAATTATTAAACTAAGATACAAACGACCTCATCCTCGAATTTTTATTAGCTTAAAAAAAAATAAGATATATTAACAGCGCGGTTTTCAATACTTATTCGTCCTTGTAAACCAAAAAAAAAAAAGAATATTTCAAATTCTACAAAATTTTCGTTTTCATTTGGTACCCATATTGCTATTCTGCATTGCAATGATGTTTTCAAATGATGTTTTGAATTAATCATATCTTTAAAATTTCAAAGTCCTTCGAAAAAAATCCGCCAGAGTGGAAAACTAAAACACCCAATCTTACCCATAGTTTCGTGAGTATATTGATTGTTTCGTGTGTTTTGAAATTTTGTTGTTTTTGTCGCACGTTGTTATTAGTGATGTTGCTTTAAGGGCTATAAAATAAATATCAACGGGTGGAGTTTTCCAATGTTTGGTATTGCTTTCATAGCCAACGTTTAAAAGGAAACGGCTCTCGAACTCATCATACGTTCTATAAGCTTATCCTGAGTCATGCTAAGTCACAGACAAAATTAAAATATTCAATACCGTATATGTAGATGATATCAGCAATTTTCTTAAAAGTCAGCATCTGTGCCCGAATCGCGGCATTCGTGAGCGAATGATAACTATTTTCAAATATTTTTCACTCACCATTTTGTATTATTCGGCCAATTATATTCGCCCACCGTATGCGTTGCAATCGAATAGCCAAAATATGAATTCGTACGTGGTCCATATTTGACGATTGGCAAACGATTCTCCAGATTGAAGGCCCAACTTCGTGGAATGTGTGAAATGCTGACGTTAAGCAACAGTAACAGCAGGAACGAACTTGTTATTTGGAATAATCGAATGGGTGCTGATGTGTTGCATGTGGCAACTGTTGCATCTGTAATTTTTGCACGTCTATTACGAAGGCATTGCAGCGACGAGTGGCTGGATGCAATTGGCGGTTGTTTGATATAATAACCACTCATGTTGTGTTGTTTATTGGCTATCAAAATTTGGAAAATTTTACACGACACTTTTTTAAACTAAAAACTTTCTTTTTATTATTTGATTTTAAGTAATTATTATAAGTATTTTGTATTCATGAGTTTTTAAATAAAACTTCGGATTAAATGCGCTGGCTATGAGCGCATTTTTGTGGGATTATTTTAAATAAAAAACAAATTTGCTGTCAAACATATGTGTATACTTAGAATTGCAGCTTCTTTTTCTTAGATCTTCAAGTATTCGTATTTTTTGTGATTTTTTTATTTAAACTTTCACTTAGCAATAATGAACTTAAAAAAAAAAATAAAAGCAAATATAAATTTTAGAGTTTTCGGCAGGCAAATAGTAATCGGATTTTTTTGCGAAATCTTTACTCAAATTCCAGAAACGCTTTTCCACTAAACCTAATAATTTTTTGTTTAGAAAATTTAAGCAAAAAATACAGCATTAAGCAGAATCTACTTTTTCAAGAAAAATCGATTTTGAGTTTCGTAAAAGTCCTTCCCATTTTTAGCTGCTCATTCACACTGAAATTTCGCCAGTCTCTTCCTTTCTTATTTTAAAACTAATATTTAGTTTTAAGTAGCAAATATGTATTTCTGCTTTTTAAGGCACGCCGTTAAAAGCATGAAGTTGGAGAACTCGAAATTCTAAAATATTTTTTTTGTAACCAGCTTTGACAAATCTGCAAAAATTTTTAGAGCTTCGAGTTTTTTTGCAATTTTGTAGTATTTTTGTATACACTACTGTTTATTGATAGATATGTATGTATGTAATTTTTTTATTATTTGCTTTAAAAAAAAAAATTAGATACTAAAAAATGTCTAGTCATTCATACATATTTAATAGATAATACTGATAAGATTTAATGAAAATCTTTGCTTTATTTATGTATGTAGCTTTCTTTTTTTAATCAAAGCACAGCAAATTGAAAATCTTTGGCATTTCGAGTATGAAAAACGGCCAAAAACACTAGCACAAGCACCGCAAAAGAACATCGGGAAAATAAACAAAAAACACTAACACCATTGGGCCATCTAAATACTTGGTAACCGCGCCGATGGCAACAAAAACAGCAACAGCCAGCTAAAAGCATCAACAAAAGCACAATACTGATATATAAGTACGTATGTATGTATGCATGTAGAAACCGGTCAGCAGTCACGTTGTGAGTTTTTTCGACATTTTTTTTTTGCTTTTTCAGCGTTTTTGTTGTTTTTACTGAAATACTTTATTTTTAGTTATTTTCTTTTGTTGTAATTTTATTACCGCTGCTGCTTTCATTGCGTTACTAGGCTTTGTCGTTTTGACGCAGTTACTATGCTTTTCTTGTTTTCAACTTTTTTTTTAAGTTTTCCTTATTTTTTTTTTCTATTCTCTTTGACTGCGCTATTCGTAATCGTTTTACCAAGTTTTTTTTTTGTTTACTTTACACCGGCAATAGTTTCGGTAGGTACATTCCTAGTTTTTACGTCTGAAGCGCAAGAGAGGGCAGAACTTTTGGTATTGTGAATTTGCTTTGACTCGGTATTGGGATTAGTGGTAATGTACTGGCCGTGAAATACGTGAAATGTGAGCATTTTCTCACTTTGCTTATGTGCTTTACGTTATAGCGTATCAAAGATTATTCGTAAACAAACTATAAATCCAAAAGAAACTGCGTTAATTGCAAGCGAATAGTTTGCGCCACTCTAATGCCGATTATCTGCATACATATGTATGTTTATGAACGTGTTTCTGCATTATGCATTTGCATATGTGTATGTATGTATGTATGCCTTTTTATATGCATGCAATCTCACTTGTCGTTGCATTCTACCTGTCCACATTTGCGTTGGAATCTCAGCCATATTCTAAACGTATGTATGTATGTATGTACGTGAAAGTTAAATACTTCAGAGTAGGTGCCATAACTCGGCTACGCATTGAGCGCGCTCCATGCTGAGCTAGCCAACAGTATTCAAGCCATGTCCAAATTCATTTACGTCTGCAAGTGTGTGTATCTTTAGATGTGCAGCAATGCTGAACAGTTAACCTTGGCAAATGCACGACTACGAGTACGAGTGTAGCTGAGCAACAGGTAGTGTCGTTGCCTAGCACTCTTCTGGTATTTTGTTTTTGTATTATTTACCTTTTCAAGTGTTGTTCTTTGCTTTGCTTTGCTGCCAGCAGTGCTATGCTTGTTTGTGCTCATGTTTTTCACGTTGATTTTCATAAATTTTTCATCAAATAAAATTTTCTTTAAATACTTTAATTTTGTTTTAGTTTACATACTTGGTTTAATTAAACTAAATTTATTTATTTTTTAATTTAATTTAATTTGATATATTTTAAGTTAATTCCACTTAATTTACTTAAGTTCAATTAATTATAGTTAAATTTAATTTTTAATTTTATTTTAATGTATTTAACTTGAATTTTATATTTTATTTAAATTTATTTCATTTTATTTTGTTTCCATTCCATTTTATTTTAATTTATGGTATTTTATTCTAGTTTATTTGATTTTAAATAAAATTGTTTTATTTATTTTATTTTGTTATATGTATGTATTTCAATTGATTTTATTTCCATTTATTTTATTTTATATCATTTGAACTGTTTTTAATTTATTTGAATTTATTTTACTTTATTTACATTTATTTTATTGTGATTAAGGTACTATTTTCTACTTTACTTTATCCTACTTTACTTTATTATACTTTATGTAGTTTAATTTTATTTTATTGTGCAGATTTGGTTTGATTTAAATTAATTTTATTTAATTTTTTGATTTTATTTTGTTTAATTTATTTTAATTTAATTCAATTTAATTTGCTTAGGTTTAATTAATTTCAGTTTAAATGATTAATTTTATTTTATTTGCTTTAATTTAATATACATTTTTATATATTTTGATTCAATTTAATTTTTCTTAATTTATTTTAATATTACTTTTTATTTTACGTTTTTTTTGTTAAATTTAATTTGATATGCATATTCAAATTTATTTCAATTTAATTAAGTTTAATTGAATTTAATTTAATTTAATTTTTCTATTTGCCTTACATAGTTTGTTTTATATATTTATTTTAATATAACTTGTTTTAAATGTATTTGGGTGAATTTAATTTTATATGTATATTTTAATTAAATTTTTTATTTTATTGTATTAGTTTTAATTTAACAAATTTTTTGTATACATATTTTGTTTAAATTTAATTTAGCTTAATTTAAATATTTATATGATTTAATTTAATTTTAATCATTTTTATTTATAATTCAAATCAATTTATGTATTTTTAATTTACAAAATTCAGTTTATGTTTTCCTTAATATTTTTTTTTTTTACTTAATTTGGTTCATTTATTTCAAAATATTTTCCACCACTTTCATCTCACTAATTAATTATGTACACTAGGGTGCTTGTTTTTGCGAAATTTCACTCCTAACACCTAAAAAACCTATTTGAAAGTTTTAACCCTTAATATTAACATTTAGGACTCGCCCAAGACGTGCAAAGATTTCCCATATTGATTTTTTTCAAAACTCTACAGCTCAGAGGCATTTTATGGTATAAATATGGTCAATGACGGATCAGAATCAGAATTGAATGCTGTCCATTGCGGCGTAACTCTAACTCCCACCAGGAGGTTTATACGGGTCACCAAACCCAATATTTTCATTAAATTCGCGTTTATTTTGCCCCTATCTCGTAAACAAAAAGAGCTACAGAAAAAATGTAAATGACAAATTTGTAGGAACATCAGTTTCAAAAATCGCTAATATCGATATTTTTCTTTTATATTCTTGAGATATTGGGCTGAAGTTGATCAACAATTTCTGCAATTTAGCTCAATAAACAATGAAAATTCCACGCTACCTCAACTTCAAAGCCCAATATCTCAAGATACATATATCGGTGTTAGTGATTTGGCGTTCCAGAACTTTTTTGTATA
Source organism: Rhagoletis zephyria (assembly GCF_001687245.7). NCBI lineage: Eukaryota > Metazoa > Arthropoda > Insecta > Diptera > Tephritidae > Rhagoletis > Rhagoletis zephyria. The sequence goes on from NW_016161047.1 coordinate 19,347, forward strand.
AAATTGAATGGCCTACAAAAAAATCAAAGTTGACGTGTATTTTATTATTTTTATATTAATTATTATATTAATTTTAAGGGTTCACGTTTTTAGGGAGGTTTTTTAGGTGTTCTCCACAAAATTTCGAGGTAGGAGTTAAAAAAAACAATAGTCGCAAAAAAAATCACCCTAATGTACACTTTTTCATAACTTTTCAGCCTCAAAATTTAATTATGTATGAGCAAATGTATTTCAAAGTAGCAGCGTGCCGAAATTCTTATCACATCCTACGTATAGCTGCTGATAGGTTAACGCTGCTCGGATACATTTCGATACAGCAAAGGAAAATAAAAAAAAGATCGTGTATTATAAATTAACAAGCAGTAAAATAAACTAGCACAGTGCCATTGCCTTTTTGTTTTTGTAATTATGCACACATCTCCATATTTTCTATGCATTTACTCGTTTTTTGAACTCTTATCGCAGTCGACATTGATAGGCGGCGGCTCATACACATTCGTACAATATTGTATAAGTAAAACTCGCCGCTACGTGTACGCACACATTTATACATACAATTGTAAACAAAACACTCATAAAAACACCGTAAAATAAAATAATTTCTTTACCACTTGTTGTATAATAAAAAAAAACGCACACACACACACTAACCCAAATGCGATTACACCTGTGTATTTTTTTTAATTCGTAGGTAATTCTTTTCTTCAATCTATGCCACGCCAGCGGCTTTTTTTCGTTACTTCAAACACTTTGCACTACATTTAATTTATGTATGTATGTATTTTCAATAATTCAATAAATTAATTCGCATGTATCGTTTTTTCATTATTATTGCTTCGCTTTTATTTGCATTCGAAATTAAGCACTATTTTCAGCTTTAAAAAAAGGCGAAATTATTTGTTAACATTTTGGCAAATATATACATTATTCAGTATTTAATTCGAATTTCGTTTAAACTCGTTTCGTTTACATGCGATTAAATAAAAAAAAAAGCCTATTTCCGCTATCGCCACTTTAAAATCGGTGTCAGCTTAACTCTGTTAAGTTGTATAACGTTTTTTATCACATTTTTTTTTTGTTAAGACGTGTAAAAACGACGCGTGCGCGCGCAGTACTTCCTCCCCGGCGTAAAGCAAAATAGTATCTGTTGGATACAAGACTTTTTATTTTCCCAGCAGTGTCGGATTTTGCAGGCGAACAAGCTGTGAGTTGTATCCAACATGTTCGGGTGAACAACAATTGTGTTGCATCAGTCAGTGATGGAACAGTAGCTAGAATTGTACCTATTTCGGTACTTTTCTAATTTAAACATTCATTCGGTACTAGTATGCAAATTTAAGGTACATCTAGTACTTATTTAAAATGTAGCAACACTAATTTTCAAGAAAACACTGGATCTCATGCATAAAAGGTGAGCTTAAGCTCAGACTCAATTGTCGTACTGGTGAAGTGAGCTCAAGCTCGACAAATTTGTACTGAAAGTCCAGTCGAAGCGTAAGCTCACTTGTTAATGATGCCCATTATCTTCATTTTTTGGTATGTACAAAACAAATAGCAGAGGACCCAAAATACTACCTTGAGGAACATCCGATGACGCGATAAAAGAATACGACTGTGAATTGTCAATGACAACCACACGCCCTCGATTCAAGAGATAGGACTTCCTAAAGAGAAATTAAAGCCTACGCCCGCCGATTTCTTAACTAGTATTGAATGCGAAACTCTGTCAAAGGCCTTTCTGAAAAGTTGATAAGCAGTCTTCTGAGAAAACAGCCAAGTTTGAAACGGTAGATCTACCAGGAATGAGGCCATGCTGTGATGCTGGTTAGCACAAATTAAATTTTTAACCGCAAAAACCATTTTATCTTTAATAATACATTCAAACTGCTTAGAGGTAGTGGAAATCTAGATAGGTCTGTAATTACTCACATCATTTTTGCTGCTGCTTTTAAAACTGAGTGTAATAAACTCCACTTTTCAATCATCATGGAATGGGGTGTAGATAATGATCTAAATGAAAGACCAACGACATCTGTTTGTGAAGAGTTCTTAATTTTAACGATACCTTTGGCAACATCATCCGAGGACAGACGATTCCACGTCCCATTCAAATTCAAAATCACTATCGTACGGCGGAATAAAGTTCGATTTAAAAAGAGAAATCGGCGAAGAGGTTAGCCGCTTCATTAGCAGAATTTGCATTTTGATCACATCGCGAAATTGTATTTAAATGAAAATTTAATAAAGATATAATAAAAAAGTAAAAACAACCTCTCATGCTCATATACCCGTAGTTGCGTAAGTAACGTATACGCCATGTAGCACCATACGCAGTCAACTAAAATTCAGTTAGTGTGGACTTAACTTAATTTAGCTTATCGTAAGAAATCGTCGATGATTAATCAACACGTCAACTTGAGCCAGAAGCGGAAATATTTTGTTTTGTGTGTTTTCTTTTGCAGCTGTTTGACAGTTTGCCGCCTAAAATGCCACATCAAAAAAATTCATGCAAAAAAAAATATGTTTGCGTTCATTTATTTTTGAGAAATACAAAAATTAAAGTCTGGCAAGCCTGATTCTCTCACCGCTCTCAATTTCCGTAAGGCCGTAACTTTGCTAGCTAACCAGGCGCCTATTTCATAAAGCGGCAGTGATAATTTTGTAACGACAGGCAATTTTCATGTTGTCAGTGAAAATTCGACAGTTTGCTGGGCGTTTTGTTTCATGAAATAAAATGCGCGCAATTACCGTAAAAATAAATTTACAAAACTCTCCTGTGAACGCTTTCTGACGGAGCTATTTGGTTTTGTCGCCATTGTCGAGACAATTTTGTCAGAGTGACAATTGTCAGCACAATTGTCGACTATATAACATATTATCACTGTCGTTTTCTAAAAATTTTCACTGTTGCCTACAAACGTATATGAAACACGAAATATGTCGGCGATAATTCTGGCAGTGAAATTTTATAGAAAAATCGACAATTGTCGTACCTGTCACTTTTATGAAATAGGTCTCAGAATGGTGAGGCTGTGATATGTAGCAAGAGCTGTCAAAAGTTAAAATATTCTAAATGCTCTAAACTGCCCGCAATATGTAGCTGTGGTGGTGGTGTATTATTGCTGATGTAGCTAGCGAAATGGCTTGTGGCTGTGTACAAAGTAAGATTCTAAAATCTATAGGTCTTAAGTTTCGTACCATAAGTTAAGTTTTAACTAACCGCCACCACAATTTCGCATATAACAGTTAAGCGAAAATATTAAATTAAGTTAAGTTGCGGAAATTGAGTCTAGACTAACTGAGCTTTAAACGTTTTCTTGCGTGCCTTAAAAGTCATATTATTTGAAAGTAGGTAATTGAATATTAGCGTGGAAGATTTTTACATAGTATTCCTTATGCACATATACATACATTACTTTCTTCATGTATACATATAATAATTTTAGAATGAATTTCGAGTTTGACAGTTAAAATTAAAAAAATGGAATTTTAGTTACTGAAATCATGGCCACCATAATCTTTAGATTCATGTTTTGAGAATCTCTTAAAAAAATAAAATTAAATGATAAAGTGCAAAACTAAATTTCTCACTAAATTTGAATTTTTCACTTTTCCATTTCATAGAACGATGATTGGCCCCCAGCTCGGTAACAGCCGCTGAGCTCGAAGTATACTGAAACTAATAGCCCAATTCTGTATCGGTGGCAAAAGTATTTTTACTGACAAATTTTTATTTATTTGAAAAAAAAACCTACGATAACCTCGAAAATTACGAAGTATCAGATGTGGTTGTGAAATGATTTAATTTAAATAACTATTTAAAATATGTGCAACTAATTAAGTACTTTACAATTTTATTAATTTATTTTATTAATTTTCTCTAAGTGTACTCACCTTTTATTTCGCGTCAAAATTATGTTATGTTTAATGTTCATTCGTGTTATTAATTGCCAAAACTTGAAAAAAAAACACAATCAAATTTCTAATTTGCAGCACAGCGTTGAACCAGCAAAAAACACCACTTTCCACTTTGAGTTTACTCTATACGCGCTTACAAATGGGCGCCGGAAACTCCACGCCGCAAACGGCACACATCCTCAATCCCGCGCGCGCGATGCATGCAATTCAAGTCACACCAAGCGTTATCAATCGCTTAGAGAAAACCAACCAGCAAATTTCTGAAACAACCATACCGTCATCAAGTAAAGATGAACAAATGCATTGTGCACGCTGTTGTACTTGTGGATTCTTCAAGGGCAAAGACAAGGAGGCCAGCCTGTTGGCAATGAAATCGAATGAATTGCAAGAGAGCCAATATGCGAAGACGCTGGAGAAATTGGAAGCGATGTTGGGCAAGCCGGTACGTTTTGCAGATGTCAACGGTGAAAATCTAAAGCACTTGGAACAACAACTACTAAAATGCTATGCAGATAATCCACGCGAGCCGCTAATTTGTTCTCAGGCGGCCAAGGAATACCAAAATTTCGTTTTCCAGCAACAATTCAAAGCGATTCTTAATGCGAAGAATATATCAACACAGAAGTAGTTATAAATGTTTATTTTCACGCACTTAATCACTTTTTATTAAACAATTTAACACACGTTACAATTCACGTTTTCAATCGAAATAAAATTCAGTTGGCGCGGAAATGACACTTGCAGCTGATTTCGTTTTTGCTTGTTAACTTTGGCCAGGCAGTGGCCATGAAACTGTTTTTATATGGAAGTTTTACTTGCAGCGGCTGCCAAACTATGAAATTGGAAAATGTTTATTGCGGAACTAAACCATTTTATTGCGCAACTAAACCATGTTATTGCGCAATATTCTTCGTACAAATATATTACACTTTTTTTTAAACGGAAAATAAGATATTTAAGGATTTCTAAGATGCATACGATTCATACAGGAAACGCGTCTTTTATTCGTTTAAACAGAAAATATAATAAAGTAGATACACTAGATCAAAATTCCAGTGGAACCAAATATGATATATTTTCTATCAATATGCAAGCACATGTATGGATATTAAGGCAAGTGCACACATACATACATATGTACATATATTTGTTTTAAACACAAAAAGCTTTTTCATCGTGTTGGGAGCGCTACGCTCAATATTAAAATTCTCCGCGTTTATTTATGAACAAAATGCAAAAACTTTGCTGATTTCGAGCATCATCATATGTACATACGTCTCTAGTGTTTTCTACATACAGTGCAAAAGCAGCGCGAGAGCTGTGTAGACGCGTGACATGTGCATAGTGTGGAAAATAGTATATGATTAAATGTAAAATAAGTGATTTCATTTAAACGTATTCAAATGAGAACGAAAACGCGTGCAGTATTTCATTCGATAAATTTTACCGGTACCATAAATCTGAATAAAATTATTTTAGCCACCTGACGCTACAGTTTTGATAAGTAAAATGTAAGAACTTTAGTTAGTACTTTGTGATTACATTCAGTAAAAGTTATATACATCTTTGTATGTATATATTAGCTGTGTATTAGTGTGCTTAGTAATCGTTAAACGTGCGGTGAAATAATTCTGAATGGAAATTTTGTTGTTGGCTTGCGTTGTGATGAAAACATACGTACATAAGCACATACATATATGAGGTTGATGACGCGTGACGGGGTGTAAAGTACGTCAGCTTGTGCGTAACATACATACAAACATACATACATACATATGAATATCACTCGTCGTCAAGTGAGCCAAACAAGTGTTAGCGGGTGTTTGTACTTTGTCATGCGAAAATTATGTAAAGCGCTTGGCTTAAATTCATGTACTAATGTACATATACATAAATGTGCTTTATGTGATTATAAAATTCATAAATTATAAACTCTGATATGATATACGCTTTTATGATAAGAGCAATCTCAATTGTTTTGTTATTTTTTGCTCTTTTTGAGTAGTAAACGATTTTATTGTAGTTATCTGTCGCCTTCCGCATTTACTGCTTCCAACGGAAGCTCTGAAATGCGCTATTTTCGATTAGAGTTGCCAGTGTAATGAAAATTTCAAGAAAATTGTGGTTCTACTAAATGCAAATATGTTGCATTTAAATACCTAACATAAAATAGAGGAACTACAATAAATGCGGCACTTCTAGTTTTTATGAAGAATCATAATGTCGATTTTTTTGCAAAACCTCCAATCGCCCTTTTGCAAAGCCGCATAAATCAGCATTTGACTGGGGGAAAAAACAAAATTGATCGCTTGTTAGAGCTACGCGTCCGCTTATGAGATAGTTTTTCTTATAACTAGACATGTTTGAGTGCACGCCCGTTTATCGGAAAGTCCGTGTCTGGGAAAGCATTTTGTAATGAAAAAACGAAAAAATTGTTCGTTCCCAATAATGTATCCGCTCATAGGAGATGTCCGCTTATTAGAGCATCCGTCCATGAGAGCTTTCACTGTATTCCTAAGGCTGGATATCTCGATTGGGCACTGGGCCAAAAATTGGCGTATATTGGTATCCCAATCGTGTGATCCGAAAAATGGCCTTAATCTAAACCTGTATACATTTTTCCAATGAATTTCGAATTAAATGAGATGTCAGAATTTACACCTAACCGAGCACACAAAGAGGTTTCGCTTAAAAAATAAACACGTGGCAACCTCTGCGGGTTCAATTATGTACATATATATATATATTGCCGCCCTCCACACAAAAGCTTTAAATGGTCAAGTTCAATGTCTCTCAGCAATTTAAACTACTCTGCGCGCGCCTATACAAAATATATAGACAACTTAAAAGAGCTTTGCTCGCGCCCAAGGCAGTGCCCATCGCCGAGCTACATACATATATGTACATATGTATATACAGCTACACATTGGTGGCGGGTGTTTTTTTTTTCTTTGGACGCTGTGATAGCGCACTACCCTCAAGTGGCCCAATGAAACCAGGATAAGCCTGTTTATGTTCCACCATTACTTCACGGGGAGGGTTGCCATGAAAATGCCGTCTTTATGTTCCGTGTCGTCACTTCTCACTTCATGTGACGGGTTTTATGGGCTCGTCTTCGCCTTATCTGCTCACTGGTACGCAGCTGCTGTATCACCTGGGCAACCATGCTGCATACCTCTTTTCATGCTTCTTGATTCTTCAACATTAGTGTGTTAGGTAGAAATCATTCACTCCGTGTTATCGTTCCACCCAAGCGCTGATGTTCGTGATAAGCCGATAAGTCCACCTACCGTTCGACGCTTTCTCCCATCTTGTCTGCCACTGGGATATGCTACGTTGGCTCAGTGCATTTTTGTGGAACTTAACATGTCTTGCGTCGCTCAGGCCGCTTAAAGCCGTTACTCCAGGCCGTTTTCCCGTATAGGAGTATAGTATACCACTCCTGCTAGGATTTTCTTTGTCCGCGGAGGTGGCCCGCCGATGTTTGCCATTAACCGAGAAAAAGCGGCTGCTGTCCCCGCAGGCTTTTGGTTAGCATATTCTAAGTTGTCACGGAAGCACAGACGATGGGATGGGATGGGTCTATAAGGACGCCAAGGTACTTCACATACAGTTTCGACTCTATAATGCTATGTCCTACTCTAAGTACTTGCAACCTTTTCTACTTTCTTACGGCTGCTGATAAGTACAGCTTCCGTCTTGTGGTGTGCTTACGTTAGCGCCTTAGCATTTAGCCATTGCTTGCCTGCTGTTATTCAGGCTTCCGCAATGTCTGTAACTTCTCTGAGTGGTTTTGCCTCCACCACGATTGATACGTCGTCTGCAAAACCTAAATATGTTGCGCTTTTGTGAACCTTTAGTCGCAGTGGTTTATTTTATACTGTCATAGCGAAGCATTCTATCCGAGAGATAGTTTGAGATAATTGCCTGTAGGTAAGTTGGCACATATAAGGAGCGAAAAGAATTCTTGACAACAAAGGTGACAAGCATGCAATATTACTTAGTACCATACAACCACCGCTTGCCAGCAGTGGCCACTCCAGCGATTGCGTTTGTAGTTGAGCACTTTTTCCTGAAGGCGTATTGACTTTTAGATAGATGGCTATCTGTGGCCTCTTCGAGTCTGCGTTTGGTAATATGCTCGATTACCTTTCCGATGGAGTCCAACATGCATAGTGGGCTTGCGAGTTTTGTGCCAGTTTTGACGCACCATGGCTACATCACAAGCCTTTTCAATGGCTTTAATAAGCTTTGAAGCTGCGGTTATTGCCGAGCCTGAGACGTGCGTATTGCTGAAGGCTACTTCGACAGTTTTTCGTCGTAACTTTTTAACTTTCATCCGAGGCGTCGTTTGGAAGGGGCTATATCAATAGCTGTTTTCTCAATGGTTATAATGATTGCCTTGTGATCGCTATGGGTATAGTAGTCGCTGATATGCCAGCTGATGTCCCTTAAATTTGTCTTACGAGCTAATAGTGCTATTTATAAATAAATTATTGTCATATTTATAAATTATCTCGTCACCAGAAATGCAAACAATAATAACTACCTTCGTCACTGTAATGCAAAAAGGCCTGCCTAATAAATTTGTTTTGCATTAAATGACGTGGGAAGTTGTAATTCGATGAAATGCATCATATCAATCAAACCTTGAAATTTTATTTTTGTATTTCTTTATGACTTTTTGCATTTCAGCTTACGATATGTACTATCGATTCAGATCATCTGCACGCTCTACCTCGTTAGGCATCAGACAGTTATTAGCGACTAATGACGCAAAACTGTTTGGGTGTGCTTAGATCACCTTAAAATAATGAATATCTAAATAGTACAAACCTTAAGAATTTTGATAAAAACTTTTTTACGTTAGCGATGTAAATATGGTACACTTTAGAGTTGTTCGACTTCACTAGAAAGTCGACTTTCGACTTTTCGATCGACTCTGTACAGTCGACTTTAAAAGTCGACCGATCCACGAAGAAAAGTCGACTTTGTTCGACATTTTTCGACTTTTTTAATAAAAATAAAATGTATTAAGTATACGCCGCATTTAACTCATATATTAGCTATAAATATAAGAGTCAGAATACGCCAAAAATATCATGATTTACTAGTGGTCTTTAGAATAATCTGTAATTTAGTGAAATTTTTAAAAATTTTGAAAATTGTTCCAGGTATACAGCATGAAAATGTTGGTTGTGAGGGTTTTTAAAAATTATATTTTTGAAAAATAATTTAAAAATTTTTAAGTTTTCACAAAAAAAATCCTAAAAATGTTTTCAATCGATATTTGGTAATTACGGACAACTTTTTGAAAAATGTGGCCTTTCCGATGGAGCAGAATTGGCGGGTATTGGTAGAAATATAAGTGCCACTTTATAAGCATTTGATAAATATGGGAGTAGCCCAGACAGCTAGTGGATTCGGACTATCCACACGACTAATGTCGCATATTAACTGAAATCCTACCTGCAACGTTTTTAGCGGTGTTTAAAATGTTGTACCTTACGAATTGGTCAAATTCGAACCAAAAACTGTCTGGAGAAACTTACATAAACTCATGCTGAAAAACTTTCTTGCATGAAATTTTTAAAATAAATACCTATGTTTATCTTACCTCATTATTAAAAGATTTCGGAGGCAAACGATTAACAAATTTGAGGAATTTGTTTTCGTATAGTAATTTTATGCGCTGCTCTTAAATGATTTGACAATGTTGTTGTACTGTCATTAAAATTCATTTCTCTACCACACTTTTCAAATTTCACTTCAGTTTTATTGGCANAACTCATGCTGAAAAACTTTCTTGCATGAAATTTTTAAAATAAATACCTATGTTTATCTTACCTCATTATTAAAAGATTTCGGAGGCAAACGATTAACAAATTTGAGGAATTTGTTTTCGTATAGTAATTTTATGCGCTGCTCTTAAATGATTTGACAATGTTGTTGTACTGTCATTAAAATTCATTTCTCTACCACACTTTTCAAATTCCACTCCAGTTTTATTGGCAATTTTTTTTAAATACGACCAAACAGCACTCCGCGCCCTTGTTAGAAGATCAGTTTTTATATGCAAATAAATTAAAAAAAGTCGAGAGTCGAAAGTGAAAAGTCGACTACAGTCGACTTCCATAAACTAAAAGTCGATCACTAAAATTCGACTTTCAGGAGTAAAAAGTCGATTTTGGTCGAAAGTCGAAGTCGACTTTGCCATCCCTAGTACACTTCAGCGTTCTTTCGGCCGCCCACTCTTACAGCGCAACTCTGGCAACTATCTTGTAAGCTCTTTTTTGTTATTCGAAAGACTAATTAAAAGATTTTCTAAATAGGAGGTATTGACGTTATTCTGAAAATTGAAATATGATGAAATTAAAAAATGTATGCACTTTTTTCTTTTCAAAACAATAAAATCCTCCCATCTGTATGTATGCATTTATGTACTGTTGTAATGCTAGATTTACATACGTGAAACTGAGATTTTTTGCTGCTCTTGAGATTTAACTAACTAAAAGCTTTAAAATTGCGTGCCAATAATATGCATATTTGTATGTCATTATTTTGCCATTAGTTTAAGTGCGTAATGAGATTTCGAATGGAAATAAATTCGCTGTCATAGATTAGGCAAATCATTTCATTTCGCGCTCCTTACATATACATAGTAAAATATTGAAAATATGAATGGGGAATGCCATACATACATCCATACTATTAGAATAGGTATAATTGATATCGTCGAATGTCTATATACATACATACATACAAATATATGTATATGCATATAAAGTTGCATGCATGAATGACCCACAAGACTGTGACTTATGATTATTTCTTTTATTTTCAGCTCTAAAAAATGGTGGTTCCCTTAACTTTAAATTTTCTAAAATCTCAATGGCGCCTTTTCGCAAATGCTCACCCATTGGCTAGAGGTTGCATTTCATATGCTGTAATATGGCCAACAAGTAGTTTGATACAACAAACGATTGAGGGTAGAAATTTGAGTAAGTGATTGTTTATTTACATGTGTAAATGTGTATGTGCATATTTATATTCCCTGCATAGAATTATGCGACTACTTGTTAAAGAGACTAGAGTGGAATTAATCTCCATGGTTTATAACACCGTGCGACAGTAAATTTTACACACAAAAAAATCAATATATTCGCGAAACTAGGGGCCAAAAATTGTAAAACTGCATTTTCGGTTTTTCTCTCCAGCGTCTGGGTTTTTTTTTTTTTTGTAAAAGGACTTCGAAATTTCGAATTTATGATTAATTCAAAAAATTCAATGCAATAGAATATAATAACAATATCGTTATCAAATAATAGGGAAAAAACTATTGAATTAAAAGGTATTAAATTTTTTGGTGCATAAGGACTAATAGGTATTAAGAATTTCGTTTTAAAATTTTATCGTTGAATATCGTTGAAAATTCGCAGTATTTATTTTTGAAGAAAAAATATTTATTTTCGTCCTTTTATCTTTATTCGCTTAAAATATTAAATTAATAGAAATAAATTGAAATATGTGTCCTTGTGAACTGAAAAGACTTCAACTCTTTTTAACAGCATTTTCGGTATAATTTGATACCCATAAGTACTTTTATACATACATACATTGCACTGACTGAATTTTTTAAATAATTTTCAAGTAATATTCTAGATTGATTAGTCTCTTGAGGTCAGAATTGGATTTTAGCTAATCTCTGATTAATCCTTGCGGTTACTTATGACGACTAATTGATATATCTTCACTTAAGCAGCATGCTTTTAGTAAACCTGAGCCCAAATCCGCTCAAAATTTGTTTTAGTTACTTGACTTATTTCGCACTAGTCGAATTTTATGCAGGGTTATTTGCGCAAATATGCATATATACTTAAAGATATGTGAAACCTTAAAAATGTTAGTATATTTTTTTCTTTTTGTGTAATTATCCATAGAAACCTATGACTGGATACGTTGCTTACGATATAGCCTTTTCGGTGCGCTATACGTGGCACCAACTTTATATGGATGGGTGCGACTCAGTTCTGTTATGTGGCCACAAATGAATCTGAGAGTAGGAATTGTCAAGGTATGTACTCGTAAATGCGGAGGCACATCTGTATATATATGTAATGTTTTTGATATTTAGAAGAGATGACGTTAAATTAAACGAATAATGTTAATGATAACAGTCGTAAAGCAAAATGAGTTTATGCTCTAATATACATACATACATATGCATGTAAACCTGAATCTTCATCTTTTGAGACTACAAATTCAAAAAGTTTAAGCTGTCTTTACTAATTATTCCTCCTTTCAGGCGGCAGTTGAGCAAATCTCCTATGGACCATTCGCCGGTACCAGTTTCTTTTTCATTATGAGTTTGCTAGAAGGTCGTACCCCCAAAGAGGCTGTGCAGGAGGTCAAAGACAAATTTCCAAAAGCATTTGAGGTATATACATACGTACACACATACATACATATACATATGTGCAGTGGCGGCAAAAAGTATCGTTTGACAAAAGTATAGCTCCTTATCTAACAAAAACCAAACAAGTCCAAATTTTAAACTTTATACAAAAATTAAGAAAATTCATCCATTCAGCAAAGTTCAACAAAATCCCAAATTTTTTAATCAGAATTTTTATGCAGTTTTGCCCTCTTCGGTGAGTGGGTTAAATTTCTGTGTATTATATTAGGTTTAATTTATTTCAATTAAACTCAACATATTTAAGCTCAGTCCAAAAATAACCCCTTTTAACCCTCTCAAAATATCGTCAAACTTAAACCTTCTTAAAACTCTTTCGTCTGACACCCAGTACTCTACTACTAATATACTTGCAGTATAAAAAATTAAAATGTTTGAAATTTTTATGAAACTTTGTCGAATTTTCCTATTTTTTGCACAAAATTTTAAATTCGAACTAACTTCGTTTTTCTTAGATAATGGCTATACTTTCATAAAAAAAGAAATAAGAAAAATAGCCAAAACTTTTTAAACTGACGCGCCCGTATTTATTTTTGCACCACTGTATATGTATATAAAATATGATTCTATGTTTAAAAATAAGTCATTCAAATTTCTTTTATTTTCTTTTTATAGACGGGAATTTGCGTTTGGCCAATAGTGCAGACAATAAATTTTTCAATGGTTCCTGAACATCATCGTGTGGTTTTTGTTAGTATTTGCAGCTTAGCTTGGACCACATTTTTAGCGTATATACAAGAAAAGGATATGCATGAAGAAGAAAGAATTGATTGGAAGCCAATAGATCCTCAAAAAAGCGATGAAAGTTTAGTTTTAAGAGTAAAACGTGCTTTGGCGCTGTGAATATTTTTAAAAAGGGGGAGACAAAAAACTAATGTGATTCATAGTTCAATACTTAATATGTATATATAATACGATACGATGCAGTGCATAGTTGATTATTGTTGTTAATTAATTTTATTTGTATGCTTAGTACATTTACATAGAAATAGTGTGACAATACCCATTTAGACGAATTTGAAATGCATTGTGCAACAATTGAAGCGTGCATTTATTGTAAATAAAAAGTAATTGTTGTTAAAATGCTACCACATACCACGGTCGTTTTATATTTCAATAAATAGTTTATGATTTTGTATTTTTATTAAAAAGGTACTTTACTTCTCAATTACCTACTCATAACACTGTAGGGAAAATATCAAGTTTTTAAATGTCACAAAACAACGCCGAAACACTTAAACTTAATTCTGGGTCGCAGATTATGGATCTCTATACCGTTTTGCCAGATCAGGTAATTTTCACAAGATATTTAAATTTTTAGGAAAAAATTTATATTTTGAAAAAATTTTATTTTGTTTTCATCTGGATTAAAGCGTACTCTTTTGCCAAAAAATCAGGCTACCAACGATGAAAATTGATGCATAAATCAACAAATGAAAATGTCCAATAATTGTTTTGTATGAAATAGCAGCAGAAAATAATATTACTCATACGCCATATCGTACATAGCCATACTCGTACATTCTCGAGTAACACTTTCCATGTTAAAGTTTGAGTTTTTTCATTCGCAATGCTAACATAAAATGAAAATATCTTGCGAAAATTATTTGATATAATATCTACGACCAAAAAAAAAAATATAAAAATAGATTTTGTACATACATATGTACATACATTATATGGAATAAAATACGCAGCATCCTCGACAAAAAAACGTTTCTAAAAAATCAACGGTAATTTTTGGGTACCTGCAACTTGCACTTTGTGGTACTAAAATTGAATGGGCTACAAAACTGCATACTCGAAAATTTTCTAAAACTCCTGAACAAAAAGTTTGAAATTTTGATGCAATTTTTTAAAGTTTGTTTAATTTTTGTGAACTTTGTGCAAGCTTTGAAATCTTTATTTATGTAGTTTCTGTTATAGATCGAACTTAATTTTAAATGGAAATTGCAAAAACTAAATAAATAAACATAAGTTGCACACACTATCATTTTGAATTTTGCTACTATCTTATTGACCGCAGCTGTACATAAATCCTTATTTCAAACTTTATACAAAAATTATAAAAATAAAAAAAAATTTACCAAAATGCCCCAAAAACTTTTAATGTTTTTTTTTTTTGCTGCCGCTACTGGGCATTTTCTTCCACATAGAAAGGGTACTCATTTAAAAGCGCAAAACTCTCGCAAACTGGACAAACTGTGCAATTTTAAACCCTCGCAAATGAAATGTCAAAATTTGTATGGAAAGCCATTTGCACAAAAAGGGAAACTTTGCGCGGCAATTTTGGAGCGCAACTTTGCGCAGTGTGCTGAGCAACCCTCAATCAGCTATTTTGTTTACATTCATTTTGGTTTGTGCTCAACGCTTTTTCGAAATAATTGCGGTAAGACTTAAATATTTACTCAAATTTGAGTTTCAATTGTTCAACTTTATAAATTAAGTACAGTCAAATAATTAAATGTCAGAAATTGTGTAAAATATAAAATTGTCCTCATGAAACACGTGGCGCAATGTTGCCCAATTGCCCAAATATGAAACTTGCGCGTATATATGAGTACCCGTAGAAAGAAATTTTGAGCATACTTAGCATACATCACATGAAAGAAAATGCAAAACACCGTCAGCTAAAAAAAAAAATATTAAAAATCAACGCGATTTTCTAGCGTTTTGAAATTTGCACTTAACCTACTAAAATCTATAATTAAAAATTTTTGAAGTTCTGAACAAAAGTTTGAAATTTTTGGGGGACTTTGATAAAATTTGTTGAATTTTAAAAATGTTTGTACATAGTTTGAAACGTGGATTTATATGGTCGTTGTTATATACTGCGCTGGACTTGTATAAAAAACATAGTAAACATCAAACTAACAAAGAAATATTTATTGGCAAAACTGGTCAAAATAAAAAGTTCCTATTATTTCTTCCACCACTCTACATATTGAATCAAACGAAATTACATATATCTTAAATATGTATACACATACCTGCCGGGGCATTTATCAAAAATCCCCAAAAGATATTTACAAGCACGACCCATCTCGCTCGCTTACATCCGTTACAGCAACAAAAAGCAGGAAATATGGCCGCTCACATCACATTTCAGCTTATAAAAACTTTTCACATTTTCTACTACTTAACGAAATTATAATTCCACTGCAGGCGGCCATCTTTCTTTTTCGCAAATACACAAACTTTAAACCACATACTATTGAATATATAATATGAATTGCATACACCACACGATTTTATATTTATTTAAGAAGATTTGCACATATTTTAATTCACAAATTGCACATTTTATTTGATTTTATAAATACATACTCCACAGCGAAAATCTCACAGAAATATTAAAACACTGCAACTTCACCGGACGCCAACTAAAACACGACTGAGGAAACAAACTGACCGGAGGTAAAGTTAACGAAAGGAAGTTGTTCCAAGAAGAAAATTTGTTAACAACTTAAATTTAGCACTGACCCAAACCATTATTTAGTAGTGTATTGCCATTCAGCTAATGAGCGCCAGAAAGTATGCAACGGATGGAGAACTAGAAGTTTCTTTCAGCTGAAAAATGTGTTTTCTGGGTGAAGGAGAGGAGCAATTGTTTACATCTTGATAACGAATTGTAATAGTACCGCTTAACGTGTAAAAAATTATGAATGAAAATTGTTTTTGTTGGATTTGTCGTAAATAGTAGTTGGCAGAGACAGATAGGCGACGTACTTGTGTTAATTTGTTTTTTTGGGTAGGTATACTTTTATGAATAAACAGAGCAAGTGACGTTTTCTTATACCTAACTTTAGTCTGTTTACGCGAACACTAGTACTAACTATTAACTGTATATTTTTTTCAAACAAGCTCGCTATGTACTTTTGTGAGGCGATGGCCGCAAAAGTCAGTTCTAGATATCTCTGCATTACAAGTCTAGATACCCGGGTATCGAGCAATACGAGTAGCTCGATACTCGCTCGAAACTCGTTCATTGCTCAACTGCTCAAATGTTTGTTCAAAATATTCGAGTTTTTGAACAATTTCATAACCAAAAGAAAATTTGTAAATTGTATTTGTCAGCAGCTGCTTTCTAATTCATGTTAAATAACTTATATTACTAAATACCAATGTAACAATCTTTGCATTATATATCAATAATTTGAAAAATTTTAAAAGTTGCTACCAAAAATGTCAATATAATAAAAAAAAACATTGCTCAAATTACTCGAAAAAACTCGAATTGCTCGAGCTCATGCTCGGAAAATTTCGAGTAATGAGCATTGAACAAGTGTGCGAGTACTCGCCGCTCATATACCCGGGCTGTTTGAAAATGTGCGAACAAAATCGAGAGCTCTAATTACAAGTCAACTAAATTGTAACTAACTACTTTTGGACATAAAATACCTAATAAATTTTTATTTTTTATTTTTTACATTTTTATTTATTTAATTTATATTAAACATTGCGTATTTGTTTAAATACTCTGCAGTATGTGCTCCTCTAACCGAATTCCGTCAGACATAACATCAAAACGATAATATAAAATTTCAAACTTCATTTTATTTGTCTTGAATACGAAAAAGTATTTGTGAAGTGCAGAAGTAAAAATGTATTCAAAGAAATTTTTGTAAGAGGATTTTTAAATAGGAACTTGTAAAGAAAACATACTCCCGCTTGCATATGCATGACTTCTGCACGACTTTACAACTCACTTTAAGTTGGTTTTGTCTAGCTAATTAAAAGTGAGGCATTTATCGAAATCCCGCCAAAAAGCTAACAGTTATCCCCAGAACTGCAGAAATAAAAAAAAAAACAAAAATTCGTTTTTTTTTAATCGGTTACTATTTACCATATTGCTATAACCCTCAAACTAAATATGTAGATATTATTTGTTCCCTTCAGAAATCTTCAAAAAATAAAATCTGCTTGTTTATCCGGATTTAAATCTCGCTTTGGAATCCGATTGTTAAAAGAATGCGGCGAGAAGCTATCATCGGATGCCTGCCTGGTCTCTTTAACCACAAGCTCAGAAATATTATTTACGAGTTGAAGCTTTGCGAGGACCAAATATACACTGCAGACGAGACCGGTTTGTTTTTGAAAATGCTTCCTGAATGAACGTTTGGCAACCAAACTGGCATCATTCCGATCTAAAAATATTGATTTTCTACACCATTTCTAGGAAAAGTTGTTTTTCCCCCATATAAAATACATGAGTAACTTTGAGCGCTTTGAGCACTCCCTGAATTTTTTTATTTCAAAATAAACAACAGGGTTTTTTTTCAGTAAAGAACAATCCTAGGGGTGCATAAAAATTCCACATTTAAATTCCGACTTTAGTTTTTCACATGCAATTCTGGACCACTCTAATATACATAGTACGAAAAGGGGTAAAATTTAGAAAAACTGTAAATTCAGTTTACGTGCCTTTAGCAAAAAAAAAAGCGCCTTGTATTCGGTCAGGAATTAATGGAAACAGGATATTGCAAAATACTTCTTCTAATTTTGTAGTCCCAGCATTTTTCAGACCATCTTTCAGTACCAGAAAAGCCATAGGTTTATATTGAGTAGATTTCGTTGCATTTCGTGGCATAAATGGTTAAGGAGACTATCACCACGTTTATATGATGCTTCAATTCGTTCCAAGGCAAACCATGTTATATGGATAAACACATGTAAACACATTCTGTAATCTAATTGAAACTTTTAACCGTGCCACCATAAATCACATTTTGAATGCGAGTTAAGAGTTGCATATAAACACGGAATTTGTCCACACGGTGGTTTCATGCAACTCTGTATAAAGTAAACCATACAAATAGTTCTTAAAAATACATTTATGCTAAGCTTTGTTATAAAATTAATAGCTAGGATAATTTTTACAAGGCTGTTTGTGTCGTTAACTATTATTTTTCAATGTTCATTATTTTCAAGAAATAATACATGTATTAACAGGGTTGCATCGGGATAAACTCTGTTTCAAAGTGTGTTCGATCGACCTGTGTTGCACATAAACCAATTGCATTTCAAGCGAGCTACGCTGACACGAGTTAATTCGATACCGCGTTTGATGCCATATAAACGAGGTATATGACGTAAAGGAATTCCCAGGCAATTTATGCGATGAATCCATTTATTGAGTACCCGTATTTTGCCGTTTTTCTAGATAAAAGCTTTTATTTTTTATGAGGAAAGACAACCTTTAACAATCCCAAATGTTAAATCGGTGAACAGAATATTGCCTCTAAATTTTTTAAACCTTCGTATCGGAGTATTTTTGAGGTGGTTGATTACGAATAGGAAAACAGTTTTTTTTTTAATTCGAAATGGCGGATCAAATATGGCGGATAAGTAATTTTAAGTTTTTTAATATAACTTCCTAAATAAGGAACATGGTTCAGCGAATCGCAATATCTCAAAAGCTAGATAACAAAAGTATTATAATTTTTGCTACTGCATTGCATAACTAATATCAAACCACACATATTGTGATGGTCATGGTTTCTTCTTATCAAAACATATTCTCTACTACGCAATTGAATTTTTGGTCAGAATGTTATAAGCAATGTTTCTACTCCTCGTCGGTCTCAGCGCCAGCTTAAAGGAGGAAGCAAATGGGTTGGTATACAGGCGAAAAAGAGCGCAACAAGACCAAGTATCTGCAGTCAACATACAAAGAATCTTTGACTAAATCAGCTTGTCCTCTATGCACTTGGAGTAAACAACTGGCGCATCTTCGCAAAGTAGTGAGGCAGTGATCGTAGTTTTTTGGACTCGGCTTACACTGGCAAAAACCTTATAAAAACAAATAAGCCGCATAGCTTAACGTAAGTAATATATGTATGCATTTACATATAAAGCTCTTATTGAACCAAAGAGTATAGACGCGAAATTTTCAGATCTTATGATTGCGAAGAAATTTCGACAACCACTTGACAGTTGACGCGTGGATGCACTAAATTGTGATTTGTCACTATTCCTTATCTATGAAATATGTTGTTTCTGTTGTTGTTTTTGTTGTCGCTTGAATCATTATTTTCGTTGAGTTTCGATTGATACGAAATTGACCAAGTAACAGTAGCCCAAAGTGATATATATTTTATACGATTTGATGTGTTCCTTAAGATAGGCTTTTGTGTATGTCATACGTTGCGTAAATGTTATAAAAATATGATCACGAAAACGAAGAATGGCAAATAGTGAAATACTTGTTAAGCGTGGAATAGTTTTTTTTTTTTATAGATCTTAACGAATGGAAAAATAACAAGCTTATTCCACGTGAAGTACAGAACATTTTGATACCGAACAATTTTTTTACCATATCTCGTAATTCTTGCTATTTAGTTTCGGTTAGGTTGGACGGCAATTCTATGTGGGAACACTTAAACTCAGGGTCCTTTGTAGTAATATCGAATGAGGTTTGTATTTATCCCCATTCCCGCATAAAAAACTTGGTGTTTAGCAAAAAAAAGGATAGGCTTCTAATATTCCTTGCTTTGAGGTCAATGAGATCATTGAAACAATATATGCCCAGAGCTTTTGCTATCCGTTTTGATACGGAGGGTTGCTTCTTCAGTATATAGTCGTTTTAGCGTCAGAACTCCAGTTACTATGCGAATATCATGCCTTCATAGATTAAGTAGACACTTAGTACGTCGAGCGTCTTGTATGGCTGGTCAGACCTACCTAATTTTTCCGAGTAAATCCCATTATCATCTTTCCCTTACTGTATCTTATGACTATCCCTCCCTTGAGGGAACACGGGTCATGAACTTGATGTTGGTAGTGTTGGTTGATGGGATGTAGTCGGCTATAGGAAACTCAGTAAGGACGCTCAAAATTTTGCAGTGACCAATATGTGGATGCGTTCATTTCTTGGTAGCGTTTAGCCTAATGCAGCAGTTGTGTCTTTGTGAGTCCCTTCAGGGATGTTAGGTGCCCAATTTAATTTCCTATTCAGAATGAAACCTAGATATTTAATCTGATCGGTTATCTGTGGTGTGGCACCCTTTAAGGTGATGTTTCCGAGAGATGGATGGATGTAAATAGTTCGGATTTCGATTATTAGCAGCGCGAAGGTTTATTTATTAGGCCTTGTATGATATCAGCCAGGGTTACTAAATGTTTTCCTGTAGCTATATGGCTATATCATCGGCGTGGGCTACCACTCTTTCGCAGCTTCTTTTTATTGCTTTAAGCAAACTGTCAACGGCAATATTCCATAGTAGAGGTGAGAGCACTCCCTTTTAGGATTCTCAGTATATGGAAAATATTCTTTGTGTTACAAAGATTCTCGATGACAAAAGAAAGGCTGTGCAGAGCCGTATCCAAGCCGTTTCCTTTATTATTTATATGTTGGGAAGTCGAGAGCTTCGGACCAAGTATTTCGCTGATTTGGGTATCTAATATGCGATTCAATGACATCAGTAGAAAGGACGAGAGGCTTATTGGACTGAATTAATTTCGTTCGATATACGAAGGTTTAACCGAAGATTCTGATTTTGGAATAATTAGGTCCATTGTTTTCTGAACGTCGATAGGTAGAATGCAATTGCAAATTCAGGTACAATTTAAACGCTGTCAAAGTGTTTAGCAATTCAGCCATGTATTTTTGTAGATTTTCTGGTATTACAAGAGCACAGAATTACAAAAGTTTACAGTCGCGCCTATTTTCTAAAAAATCTGGATAAACTGGTGCGTTATTCATCTCCAAAAATTTGTCTTTTAACGCTTGCTTAACAAGAAAATATCAGGAGTTATGCAATATTCTTCAAAATTATGTTTCCGTGTCCTTTATGCGGCAGCGTAAGGTATGCTTGGTAAGCAAACCAAAAAGCACGCTATTTTGCAAAATTTAAAAATCTGGTACATCTTTGTTATTATTATTCAACAACATAATAAATTATCAATTAAATAAAAAATAAATACGAGTCTAGCGATGTACAATTGACGAAGCCAATTGGTTGGACTATACTACAATCAATTCAATACCATACAGATATGTATATGTATATATACATTGGGGTGGTCCAAAAACAGTAAAGTCGGAATTGTAATGCTCTCACCCCCTGGAATTGTTCTATATCGAAAAAGTACATCCCTATTTTTTTATTTTGAAATCAAAAAATATTTAGAGGTCGCTCAAAGCGCTCAAACTTTTCCATGTATTTTTATATGGAAAAAAAACTTTTCGTAGAAATGATATAGAATTATTGAAAATCAATATTTTTCGATCGGAAAAATTGTCGTTCTCTTCAGGAAACTTTCAATAAAAATACCCAATTATTTATTTAACCATTTTTTAATACAACCGATTTTTTATTGGTCCCCCTTTTGCATTTTTCGGGGTTTTTGGTGGACCTATAAATTATAGTTGCGATGAAAAAACGCTTAAATAAACAATTGGGTATTATTACTGCGAATCTTCTGCAGATAAGCAGAGTTTTGCTATAGAAAAATATTGATTTTTAAGAATTCTATACCATTTCTACGAAAAGTTGTTTTCCCCAATATGAAATACATGGCCAACTTTGGGCGCTTTGAGCGACCTCTAAATAGGGGTATATTTTATTTCGGTATAAAACAATCCTAGGGGAGAGCATAAAAATTTATACTTTACTTTTTCACCTACATTTTTGGACCACCCTAATATACATACATATTCACATACATGCAAATATTTGGTTCGGGTTCGGCGCGCAATTTCGCGTGGAATCCCTTTTTTTCAAAGACTTTTACTTATTGCAAATTTAATATTATTGATTTGACTCGATATGTTCTTTTTTCAATTTGTATGTTATCAGCGTTTTAAGTTTCATTTTGCCAAGATTTTTCCATGACCATTGTACGCAAAAACCGCTGCTTATTTATGCAGGAGTATGAGTGGCAAGTAAACATTTTGCACTCTTTTTATGGCTGCTAGCTTTATCATCATTTTCTCAAACGCAAAAACATTTCCAACTTATACAATACATATACATATTTTTGCACTATGTACTTAAATTAATGAAAAATAATAATTGCTGTCTGAGATTTTAAATTGCCGTCGTTATCAAGTCATGATTCCACTATAATTGCCGCATTTCAAATCTGCTAAAAGACCACTACCAAATAATCCAAAGAGTTGGTTGTACCTAAAAATCACTTCAAGGTTGCATGAAAGTCAAGGTTGTTTTGGCGCTTTTTCCGGAAACCGTTTGTGATGCATTT
>NW_016161047.1:45276-56030 GCF_001687245.7 Rhagoletis zephyria
AAAATTTTTAAATATGATCACAAAAGTTTTTAATCTAATTATATCGATAAACAGAAAGAACTAAAAAAATCCAAGCCATGAATGCTCAGTAGTTTTTTTTTTTGCAGAGCGAAGGTTATGTAATCTTTAGGTGGATATAAAATTGACTTCAAGTACATAATATTTGTTTTAAGTGCTTAAGGAATTAAAATATCATTAGGCACGCGCTATTGCGCATGTGTATATATATTAGGCTGGGTCGATTTTGTATGGGAGAAAATAAAAGGCATTTGAAAAAAAAAAACAAAAAAAAACACTAGAGATCCACTTAAGTTTTTAGATATAACTTTGGTAAATGTTACTCGATCGGTACGTAGTAATTACCAAATTGAAGGCGAGACTTACCGTTACTGATTTATGATAATAATATGATGAAAATCGTTCAGATTATAAACAAATTATTTAAAAAAAAAATTGAAAATTTTTTGTCATTCTTTTATATCTGCAATTTTTATATTGTATGCATAAACATAAGTAAACCAATTAGTGTTTCTAGAAGTTGTGCCTGTTCAGTGTTTCCATACTCATTTGCATAAACAAAATTTTTCCACGATTATGGAAAATAATGGCTTTTCTATTAGAGTTACCGAAATTGTTCCTAAATTTGCAAAAATTCGCAAACTATAGCTAATATTAAAAAAAGATTCGAACATTTGGAACCAGCGACCTAAATGCACGCCAGCAATATTAAAGCTGATCTTTTTATCTTTTGACTATAGGCCACTGCAATTATCAAGAGAACAATTCAAATTTTATTGAAAACAGATAACCTTGAGATTAACGATAACTTTATCTTTTGCGTAAACGGATTCATTATCTAATAATATGCACCAAACCTTTTTGCCGAACCCAAAATTTTTAACAAGAACTAGTCTTATTCGACTAGTGTGCTGTGGGTGACTTTGCGGTCGATGCGCGATGCGTCTTACAACTAAAATAAAATACTAATATTTTGCGGGCTTGTTGTTGTGACTTCATGATACATCATATTTTCACTATTACAATTCGATTTTCGGAAACTTTCCAAATTCTAACTAAGCACGCTTCGGCGAGATACATACATAGATGGTAGATTATGTTCGCCTGACAGATTTGATTAGATAATAATAACGAATAGATATAACTATTTTGGCTATTAAATTGACGTCAGGTATAAATATATATTGGGCACAAAACACCCATGATTTGGAATTTAAGAAAAAAACATCTTTTCATTTCATTAAAACTTTTAAGCTTTCATCACTCGGAAATTTCATTAGAAACACACATTTTTCTACATTAAGCAAAACGATCAAAATATGAAAGCTTGCGGTCAAGTTCAATGCTTCGCTCCAATTCAATGTCAAAGCACACTATTTTCTACCCCACATTCATAGCTTCATTGTATTTGTATGTATCGAAAAAATGCAGTTCCTCGGCAAAGCTTTTCGGTGGAAGAATATATTTCCGCCAAAATTTTTGTTTACATTTGATGAAAGAGAATGAGTTACGCCAAATAATTGAAAGAAAATCAAGTCCGTCTTGCTAATTTGTTGTTATTAAATTATTTCTATAGAAAGCAAATGCATTTTAAAATAATAAAAAAAATTACATGCAAAGGCAAATAGCATTAATTTGCCCTGAGAAGTATGGGCATACATACATATGTAGGTAAATATGACTATGTAGTTCGTTTTATTACTCACCCCTTTGACGAGAATTAAAGAGCAAAGGCTTGACCACTTAGCTAATAAAGATCACTAAATAATGCAACCAAACTTGTACGGCATGTGCATATGTATGTATGTATATGTTCACACTAAAAGCTGTAATTTCTCTAGTTTACATCACAGACAGAAAAAGAAGCTAAATTTCATTGTCAAAGTAGAATTTTTCAATTTTCCTCGCCACTAGTTTTCGAGTAACGTTTGAGTGAGGAGCTGCAGTGAATAAATAAGTGAAAAATAATGCAATTTCGTAAAATAGTAGCATTTATGTCATAAGTGTATCTATTCAATAAATTAATAAGTGTTTAGATAAAAATTCAACAAAGTAAAGTAAAAATATTAGCAAATTTTTGAATGCCTCAAAACTAAAACTAGACAATCAAACTTTGGCATTTAGTCATGGGCAAATGCAAGCGCTAAAAATAAGTGTTTCAAATATATGCTATGCCTTGATTTTGAAAGTGAAAAAAAGCACGCAAAATTTTCCACATAAATTTTAGAATAGTGAGTGCACGAAAACAGCGAATTTGAGCGAAAATATACAAAAATAAATTTATAGAAAAAAAAAATGTTTCCGCATATGCAAATTTATACTTGTAAACCAAAGAGGCGTTCAAGGACCTACAAATGCTGGGGCTAAAAAAATATGGGCTTTTAATTTTTATATTTTTGCAACTGTTCTATGTAAGTACAAAAATATCTCATCCATGCTTTTAGGTATTTTTTAAACGAAAATATCAAAATACCCACACGCTGCGTGCGCAATTCTTTCGATTGCCAATAATGAGCGAGTATATGCAACTGCACCTCTTCAAACATATTTAAATATTTACATGTGTTTGTATGTAAATAAATGAGCTGCTATCGAAAAGCTGCGGCGCCGTTTTGTCTGCAAGCCGCACAGCTGTTCGTCATTTGTGATCATCCATTCGCGAGCGTATAACATACACCATACATACATACATACATATTTATGTAAATAGATTTTTTGAACACTTCGAGGGTAGCGCCATTCGTGCGTTTCTTTTAGCTTTTTCTCGACCTTTGAATTGTTAAAAATATGTACCCGTGGGTAGTGAAAAGTGTTGCTATTTTTTTTTTGGACTTCCGCATTTTTAAAATGTCGCATTTCCGTTTCCATTTACGTCAACATGGCTGCACAATGCCTTCAAACTGTATGTATTGTTTGCACATTAATATATATGTAAATATTATCTATTATTTAAATATTTAGTGCATTTTTGATACAAGACAAAATGATCGTACCAGCAACAGTAAATTTTCTAAAATCAAAATGGCGTCTCTTCATTTCTGCTCATCCTCTGGCCAAAGGTGTTATCGCTTATTCCATTGTTTGGCCGACGAGTAGCTTCATGCAGCAAACGCTTGAAGGCAGACAGCTGAGTAAGTAAATTTTTTTTTTTTTTGATTTTCTATTTTTCACAATTTTTACAGATTTAACAAAAAATTGTATTGTTACTAATTAATTGTGCTTTATTTCGCGCAGAGGACTACGATTGGATGCGCATTCTGCGTTTCGGACTTTTCGGTGGTCTTTATGTGGCGCCCACTTTATATGGATGGTTGCGTGTGGCCTCAACAATGTGGCCACAAACCAACTTACGCGTTGGAGCACTCAAGGTGGGTGGACTTAAATTTTATCGTCATTAATATTTTTTTTGCCTTAAAATAAAATTTGTTTTAGGGCAAAACGTTTTCTGTACAGCAGATATTTATTTCTATAAATTTACAACATTTTTTTGCAATTCACTTCATTCTTTACGATCTTAACTTTGCCACCTTTCAAACATAAAATCTTCTATAAAATTTTCATCTGATTAGATTAATAAATTTGTTAAAAAAAAAATATAAAAATTTTGCAATCAAATTAAATTGTTTCCCATGCTCACGCCATGCACGAAATAAAATTATGCTTAGTCAACTCAAAAAAACGCAGATTTATACATACATCGCGTACATATTTACCATCTGATAATTGAGGCGTCGAATTTCAGACAATATTAAATTTAATTGCTTTAATATTAAATGTATTACTCTGAGTCTCACGCGATTGCCTTCAGAGCAAGTAATTATTTCGCCTTTTTTTCTTTGAAGAGTTTAGCAAAGATTTCTGATAGAAAATCTGTACATGGGGGTGGTTCATGAGCTGATGCAAATGTCAGATTTAACACTAATTAAAATTTAAAAAAGTATATTTTAAAGAAAATGAACTGGCAATTTTTAATTAGACTATCAGGCCGTTTAGCAGAAGTGTTTTGAAAAGCTTAGAGCACATTTTATCCTTAGGTTGCAGTCCTCATTTTATCTATCTTTCCATCTAGTGAAAGTTTAATTTTATTCGTTTGGAAACATTGAGCCACTTTTTCTTCACGCAAAATAAATAATTGACCAAGGCATAGGAAGCTTGCTTTTGTTTCTTAATAAAAACTATGGATTATTCATTTATCAACTCCTCATTTAATACTCAAACAATCTCAAATTGCAGGCCATTGTCGAACAAATTTCCTACGCACCATTCGCCAGTACCAGCTTCTACTTCGGCATGTCGCTGCTGGAGGGCAAAGGTTTCGATGCTGCCGTTGCAGAGGTCAAAGACAAATTTCCAAAAACCGTAAAAGTATGTATCAAATACGCTTGACTTTATTTATATTTAAAGAGGACAAATATTAATAAAACTATTTTTTCCACTTCCACATTTTAGATTGCCATTTTCATCATTCCAGTCCTACAGACAATTAACTTCGGCTTGATTCCTGAACCAAATAGAATATTATTTGTGAGTTTCTGCAGTCTCTTCTGGATTACCTTCTTGGCGCATATGCAAAAGAATGGTAATAACCAAGCGCAGGAGCAACCAATGCAGAAACAACAATTGAAACAATTCCAGCATCATTTGCCTGTACCTAAGAACGAGAGTTTGGTGCCAAAGGTACGAAATGCCTTGGCGCTGTAATGACTGAACTAGAGAGTACCAAATTGCACATATTTTTTTTTAGTTTGTAAACAAAATACGTGATACGCTTATTAGCTTAATTATTACTTAATTACATATACATATATAATGGTTGTACTTACTTACTTACTTACTTACTTACTTACTACATACATACCTACATATATCCTGGGATTTTAAATAACTGTTTGTATATAGCATGTATGTGCATATATGTAAATAATATTTATTTTCTTCGAAGACTTAATAAATATAATTGTTTAGTTTATAAAAAAAAACACACACTTTTCTTTAATTCCTCTTTACTCACTTCTCGATCCACTCACCTATCCACTTTGCATAACAACCGACATTGGTGAACACTCCAGGGTAGACGCCACACGGTTTTAGACTCCAGGAAACAATGCCGATTTGTTTATTGTCTAACAGTAGTGGCCCACCAGAATCACCGCTGCATTGTCCCTGTGTGGTGCCATTGGCTGCGGCGGCACATAGATTTGTGCTATGTAACAGTGATTGTATTTGCTTGCGGCACTGAGCTGGCGCGAGTATGTTAAGTGACACCTTTTGCAGTTGTTGCTGCAATACGCCATTTGTCTCATTGAGACCCCAGCCTATAAGGAGCGTGGGCTCTTTAGTTTGAGCGAACTCTGTACAATCTTTTGCTTTAACAAGTTTCACTAAATCTGTGCTTTTGAGCTTAAGTGTTTTCTCCAACTTCAAAATTGCTATGTCGTGTATGGCTATAGTGTGGCTATATCCTTCATGCTTCTGTATCTTGCTGACGTTCATAAATTTTGCTTTACCCGATTTCAGTTGATTTGTGCCATATTGTACGACCAATTCTCGGGGGTCTTTGATGTACATAAAACAATGCGCAGCGGTGAGAATCCATTGGTGATGTATGATGGTGCCTGCACAAAAATGCTGCAAATTCGAGCGTTGGCGTAACGAAACCTGTTAGAGGTGTAAGATAATATTAGAGAAATATGATCTGTACCTCTTTGACTAACTTCTACATGTTTTTAAGAAAAGTCCAAAGTTAGAATTTGAGTACTTGGTCTTTGTTAAAGTAAAAATGGTGGAATCGATAGCATCCTACTGTTTCTACCATTTCTTGGAAGTAAAGTTTATTGAATTTTTATAATTTTGTACAAAATTTGAAATGTGGATTTATATAGCGCAGCTGGTTATACCGAGCCCTAACCGCCAAAATAACGTAAGCGACATTTTTTTCAAAATTTTATTTTTGATGCAGAAATATTCCTAGAGCATCTAGATGCATATCTGCATCAAAAATAAAATTTCGAAAAAAATGTCGCTTACGTTAATTTGGCGGTTAGGGCTCGATACAATGTGCGAGATTTTTGTTAAAAAAAATTAAAAAAATAAAAATAAACGAAAGAAAATTAGCCAAAACTGGTCAAAATTTCACTTAACTTAATCAGCTGGCCACAAGAGTACATACGTTGTCGAATTACTGCCTGTAAGTAAGGTAGTTTACACCGATAAATGTTGTACATTAGTTAAGCTTTGCTATGATAACTCCTAACTAAACTCTATTAAAGAAGAGGCCTTATAATGTATTCAGAGGGTCTGCAAATTTCACTAAAACTACTTTCTGCTGTTAGAACACATCTGGGACTTAACTGTCATCACTGGTGTTAATTCTTACTTTGCAATTTAATAGTAAAATTGCACACGGAAATGATGCAACGGAAATGGTTGGGGCTGAAACAAGTGCTTCTTGAGTGTATGCACATGGTATGAATTTAACAGAAATTTGCTAATAAAAGGTTAACGAATAACACTTAGAAAAAGTCCAATACAAGAATGAAAGTAAAGGGTAGTACGTACATAGATAAAGAAAAGGCAGAGGAAAAAATCGCTTTTGTTATCGATTTTGTTATCGAAATTTTTATCGATATTGTTATCGATTTTGCTACCGATATCTTCAGAACCTATCGATATAATAATCGAAATTTTTATCGATTTTGTTATCGATTTTGTCATCGATGCTTTTAAGGATTTTGTAATCGATACTATTNGAAAAGGCAGAGGAAAAAATCGCTTTTGTTATCGATTTTGTTATCGAAATTTTTATCGATATTGTTATCGATTTTGCTACCGATATCTTCAGAACCTATCGATATAATAATCGAAATTTTTATCGATTTTGTTATCGATTTTGTCATCGATGCTTTTAAGGATTTTGTAATCGATACTATTTATCGATATTGTTATTGGTTTTGTTATCGATATTGTTGCAGATTTTGTTATCGACATTTTTATCGAAGTTGTTATCGATATTTTTATCGATTTTGTTATCGATTTTGTTATCCATTTTGTATCGATTTTGTTATTGATTATTTATCGATATTTTTATCGCTTTTCTAAACGATTTTTGTTATCGATTTTGTTTTCTTTATTTTTATCGATTTTGCTATCGATATTTTTATCGATTTTGCTATCGAATTTGTCATCGATTTTGTTATCGATATTTTTGTTGGTTTTGTTATCGATATTTTGTTGGATGTTACTATCGTTTTTGATATTGACAAGAGTATGAGGATAAAAATGAAGATAAAGCAAAACAGAATAACATACATAAATGTAATTAGAAGGAACAGGGGTAGAGGTAGTGATATAGATAGTGTGGCCCAGGCACACTTACTTTTTTATGTATAATTTCCCGCAGATTGCGAACATGTCTTCAAAATATAAGAAACTAGAATAGTTTTAGTCGGCCGCTGTGGTGTAGTGGTAAGCAGTGCGCGCTTCCACTCCACAATGCCTGGGTTCAAACCCTGGTCAAAGCAACATCGCAAAAATATAGAAAAAAAGGTTTTTTCTTAACAGCGGTCGTCCCTCGGCAGGCAATGGCAAACCTCCGAGTGTATTTCTGCCATGAAAAACAGCTTCTCATAAAAATACAATCGCCGTTCGGAGTCGGCGTAAAACTGTAGGTCCCTCCGCTTTGTGTGTCAACATCAAGGCGCACGCCACAAATCGGAGGAGAAGCTTGGCCAAACACTAACATATGTGTAAGCGCCAATCTATTATTATTATTATTATTATTAGAATAGTTTTAGAGATATAGCAAAATTTCGAATAATTGCTTAAAAATGCAGAAATGCAGTTTATGTTGATTAAATTTTTTATTTTTCCAAATGCGAATTATTGTAAGCTTACCCGTATTTTTACAACGCTTTTTTTGAGCTAACTTAACTGAGCTATACATATTTTACTCGCTTTAACTCTTAATTAATTTACTTCCAACCCCCTTCTTGCTTCGCACTATAATCAAATTCCCTGTTGTCAGTTCTTCCCATGACTCTTCACTCTCACTCCAATCGCCATCATCACGATCATTGCTCATCATCTGTCCCATCCAATCCACATAAGCCGATACTTCCGTAAAGACACCCGGATAAGGCGCCACAGTGCATGGCTTGCGACTCCACGAAACAATGCCCACCTGTTGGCCATCTACCAGCAGAGGACCACCCGAATCACCGCTACACTGACCCTTGCCACCCTCCGGCACACCGGCACAAATTGTGGTCGCATGCAATTGAGTGCCATGGCGTTGGCTACACTCCTCATCGCTGAATACTTGTAAATGCACCTTTTGTAGTTGTTTTTGTATGATGCCACCAGTCTGTGGAAGGACAGAAATAATTATTAAAAACTATTTTTTTTAAATGTTTTTGACACTCACCGCATTCAGCCCCCAGCCGAGCAATACGGCAGGCAACGCCTCTGCTGTATCCTGTTGCGCTGCCGGCAAATGCACTGCACGCACTTTTGAACTAAATTTGATGGGTGTTTGCAGACGCAGCAGTGCAATGTCATTCAAATTCAAATTTCCGGGTTGATAATTATCATGCACTACTATTTTACTGATATTCGACACTTTGGGGCTAGCCGCATCCAATTTATTGCTGCCATATTGAATACTCAACTGTTCCGGTTGTATTTTCACGACACAATGTGCGGCCGTAAGCGCCCATGCACGATTTAGCAGCGAAGCACCACACTTATGTTGACCATCGGAAGCGCGACGTAGGGAAACCTTTGCCGAACGAGTAAAAGAACTTGCGTTATCAACTTAAAGAAGGTAGGTAGGTAGCTGGCGTTCCAAGAGCTTATTCGATTATGCAAATGATTTTCTTTTATCGCAATCAACGTGTGCTTGGCTAAAACTTTGAAACGCTCTCTTAAATAAGTATTTTAATTGAACTCACCACAAATGGAAATTCGCCTTCGTTAGCCTGTGTGCCATTTACGATTCTCGAGTAAAACGCTTGACTCTGGCAAATTCCAATTAAAAGACTCATAGCGTAAAAAAGTAGCAATCCACTGATTCGAGCCATGTTTGTGGAGATCGAATTATGACTGAATATCGAATATGACGAGCTTGGCGGTTAGAACTTGTTTATATTGCAACAAAAAAAGTGTTGCTGTCTGAGCTGCATTGCTGCGAATTTAGGTTAATTGCGGCACAATGGGGCGTAGTTGCGTATACTCGACCTTTGCCTGAATTGCATGGAAAACTGATAAGAATATATCGTTGTTTTTTTTTGTTTTTGTTTTTTGTTTTTATACATTACAAATGCACAACAGTGTAGAGTGGAAAACCCACTTCCAGTGAATTTATTTATGTAGAATGCAACAAAAATGTTAAAGAATGTCTAAGCCATTTTATGTTGGCATACATAGTTAGATGTATACATATATACATATTTAGGTATGTACATATGTACACTCAGAACTAATAGATAAAAAAAAGTCGCAAATATTTAGTGTGAACAAAGCACAGTTAACGGTTGATGTACATATGTATGTGGTCTGAACTTGAAAACTTTCAAAATCAAGGCTAGTNAATAATTTATTTATTGATAGTCAATTGTCATCTATACAAAAAAAAAAGCCTTAAGTATAAATAATCAACCGTTGAAGTTAAAAATCTGAAAATTTTTGTACAGTGGTTTCCTAGGTGTTTTAAAATTGGAAGTAATATCATTTATTTTTATTTTTTCCTTCGCAAAATATATTTTAAAGAAACTACACAACACCGTGCGACAAAAATCAAAAAATTTTGAAACACATGTAAAAATCAATATACACACGACATCAGAGCCAAATATAGTAAAACTGCGTTTTTAGTTTTTCTCCCTCACGTCCGTCAGAAATTTTTTCAAAGGTCTTTGAAGTTTCAAGGATATGTATTCAAACAATTATTTAGAAAAATTCAGTACAATGTAGAATAATAAAGCGAAATTTCATACTTCCTTCACGGGGAGGAGATAAAATTTCTTAATTTATTTAATAACAATCAAACATTAAATTTAAAATCTTGCTGTGAGTATCATAATTGTGTTAAAATTTTAAGAACAAATACTCAAAATTATTTTTATCATCAGAGACATATTAAGTATTAAAACCACAAAAAATAGTATTAGCTGCATCCATTAATCAATATATCTACATATATAGTACTCTTATATAGCAAACATGGCTGCCATTTTGCAAAGTTTTAAGATAATGCTACAGCGTTATCCCGTTACACGAGGCATGGTCTCGTATAGCCTCATTTGGCCGACGAGTTCTCTGATACAACAGACTTTCGAGGGGAGAAGATGGCGTAATTATATTCTTAAAATTCCAAAAATTCTATTTTCCATTTATTTTATTTTGGTTTATTCTATTTCATTTAATTATTTTTGGTTGTTTATTTTATTTTTTTATTCAATTTATTTCCACGCATTTAATTGTTTTGTTTCAGTTACATTTTATTTTATTTTGCTTTTTCGTTATTTCTCATTTCATTTTATTTCTAATTTTATTTAGTTTTCATTTTATTTAATCAAAACTTTTATTTTGAATTACTCCATTTTATTTTATTTCACTTTGTTTTATTTTATTTATTTCCCTTTATTTTATTTTATTTTACTATATTATATAATATTATATCATATTATAATTTTTATTTCATTTTATTTTATTTTATTTTATTTTATTTTATTTTATTT
>NW_016161049.1:0-1713 GCF_001687245.7 Rhagoletis zephyria
CATTTTTTATTTTGAATAACGTCTGGTTTACAGGTATGTAGAGCTATGAGTTTAAAAAATACATCAGGGTTTAGTTGAGATATTCGCTTTTGACCACAATGTTTTGTACATTTCCCAGTACTGCAAAGCTTTTGACTGCCATTCAACTCGGAGTGGCCCGCGTGCGCTGGGTTTGGGGCCGCCACGTTAAAACCCTACCCAATGAAAAACAACACATGCCTCGGATGATACCCCTTTCTTTTGATGACGATCACGGCAAACATAGGAAGGACTATGATTTTAGGGTATGCACTTGGAATATCCGAACCCTTAATCGGGATGGTGCCTCTGCCCGGCTGGTTGATGTCCTAGGGAAAATAAAGGCTGACATCACCGCCATCCACGAAATGCGATGGACGGGGCGAGGAAGGTAAGCGTGGAGCCTTGCGACGTCTACTACAGTTGCCACGTGAAGGAGTGCAATTCGGTGTTGGATCTGTGGTGGGAGAGAGACCGGCGTTCACTCTAGTGGATGAAAGTCTAGCACCAATCTGCATCAGAGCGAGATTCTTCAACATCCCATTCATATGTGCCAATGCCCCGATGG
This sequence comes from Rhagoletis zephyria, assembly GCF_001687245.7. Classification (NCBI taxonomy): domain Eukaryota; kingdom Metazoa; phylum Arthropoda; class Insecta; order Diptera; family Tephritidae; genus Rhagoletis; species Rhagoletis zephyria. The sequence continues at coordinate 587 of NW_016161049.1, forward strand.
AAGAGAGGGACGATGCATCCAAGGCTGTGTTAGCTTAGAGCGTACATATTAACTGAGGGTGATCGACTTCTCCGGGGCCCGAAACTTGGCAGTATGTATTACTGGGTTCTAGCAGAACCATCAAGCTACATGGATGTCTCCACATCTAAAAACGGGAAACCCAATCGAGCATGTTGTGACAGACGCAAGGCATGCTTCCATGTTTTAGATGTACATACGTACACTCCGAGGGCCAAACATCGACTCGCACTACTATATTGATGCATCCAATATACGACCCAACCTCGGAGCAGCAAAAAAAGGGCCCCCAACAAACCAAGGAAACTTCAACGTCGAAAAGCTGCAATCAAAACAGACAGGCCAATGGATTCGGCGCTCGACCCTCACACCGGCTGTGAGAGAACACTCTTCAACAAACCGACTTGCGCGATCAGTGGAACCACATTTCCTGCTCATTACTGGTACGATGAGGAGTGTGAGAAAATGCTTGAAATTCTGGCCGACAGAAAAAACACCCGAAATATTTAGCAGAGAGTTGAGCGACTTACGGAAGGTTTCAAGACTCTTGTAGGAACAACTATGGCGACCTAGTGACCGATGTCTAGAACGTACTCAGATTATGGAGGGAACACTTTTTTGAATGGCAGATGCACTGAAAGAAGTGAAAAAGACGAACCCGAGGTCCCTCTCGATGACGATGGAGTCGATATCCCAGCGCCTGACTATGACGAAAAGTGCCAAAGCTGCTTGAGCTGACGGCCTGTCAGCTGAGCTATTTAATTACGATGGCAAGGAGGTAATAAAGTGCATGCCCGACGACTGGAATTCAAGTGCGCTCTGCCAATTCACAAGAAAGGCGACCCCGCTATGCGTGCCAAGTACCGCGGGATCAGCCTTTTAAGCATAGGTTGCAAGGTTTTATCGAATGTATTGTCTACCATAGACCAGGTATTCACAATACGCCAAATCTTGGAAAAGACCCGCGAGAAAATGACACTCACCACCTTTTTGTCGACTTTAAAGCCGCTTTCGACAGCACTAAAAGGAGTTTCGTATATGCCGCTATGTCTGAATTTGGCATCCCCTCAAAACTCATACGGCTGTGTAAAATGACGTTGAGCAATACC
>NW_016161049.1:1730-10834 GCF_001687245.7 Rhagoletis zephyria
TGGAGAAGATGCTAAGATCTGCAGAACTGAACCGCTCAGGAACAATTTAGTACAAGAGCGTACAATTGCTGGCTTATGCCGATGACACGACATCATCGGTAAAAAAAAAACCGCGAAGTCTGTTCTGGCTTTTCCATGTTGGACAAGGAAGCAAAGCGAATGGGTCTGGTGGTAAACGAGGACAAGACGAAGTATCTCCTGTCATCAAACAAACAATCAGAACATTCGCGCCTTGGCCCACGTCACTTTGTTGACAGTTACAATTTCGAGAAAGTAGAGAATTTCGTTTACTTGGGAACCAGCATTAACACCGATAATAATGTCAGCATTGAAATCCAACGTAGAATCACTCTTGCCAACAAGTGCTACTTTGGACTGAGTAGGCAATTCAGGAGTAAAGTCCTCTCTCGACGTACGAAAACCACGCTCTATAAGTCACTCATCATGCCCGTGCTGGTATATGATGAATTAAAATACAGCGGATCAACTGGCTTGACCATGTCGTTCGAATGGACACCGACATCCCACCTCTGAAAGTATTCTCGCTTCACTTGGCATTTCCAATTGGCGTCAGCTGGCCAAAATCGCTTTGGCGGTTACAGCGCCAAATAAGAAGAAGAAGAAGAGAATAGATCTACAACTTATCAGTAACACAGTGTTATAATCCCAACGAAATCCCTGATGGTGGTACCGGGAGGGGAACGGTAGGAAGTTTAGTTTGGGTTACAAGTCTCACACTGACGGGGTTAGGCTTTCGATGCTTCCTCCTCGTAAAATAAACATGCTCAGTAAAAAGTTAACAATTTAAATCGACGAATAGTTTTATATCAACTTTTGTGAACATCTGTTTATTTGTTTTTTGTACAACATATTTACCTCTATTGGTTACAATAATTTTAAGCTATAATACAAATTTTTNAAGTTAACAATTTAAATCGACGAATAGTTTTATATCAACTTTTGTGAACATCTGTTTATTTGTTTTTTGTACAACATATTTACCTCTATTGGTTACAATAATTTTAAGCTATAATAAAAATTTTTTTAGTAAGTAAGTTATTGGTTTTGAGTTTTTTTTTGTATGCCCCCCCCCTAAATTTCGTTGTGGCTACGCCCATGGAGACCGGTCTTCCGAGGCCTCTTCAGCAGGTATAAAGCGAAGGACGCGAATTTAGTACGGTCGGAAGGCCGCTTCTTGTTGTTGGAATTTTTTAATAAACCCATATTTTTTGGTTCCGAGCAGGGTGGCAAAAACTCGGAGTTCGAGCGAGCGAGCGAGCAAACTCCTACTCAATGCCCCGCAGACAACGAGGCGCTCGCAGCTCGTACTCGTAGCACCAATGAGGCGAGGCACGAGAATTTTGGCTCGCCAAACGAGCGAGTAAAGTATAATATTAGGGCAGCATTTAAAACAACAAATAAAATTTATTACATAAATACATAAGCATAGATTATGGAATGAATTATTTTTTAGAGTTATATTCATACATGTGTACACACCAGAGACCGGCATCGAGTATGATCGCGCCGTCTCGATCATCATCCCCTAAATTTGGTACATGTAAACACGATCGTCGCCAGCTATGCGGGCATGTACGAGACGCAACATTCTATTTTCGTGTTTGTGTAGTTGGCATGATTGCTGATTTGTATTTTTGTGTATGCGTCGTGGCGGAGGCTCGTTACTGCATGCAAAGAATAACACGACAACTAGCAGCTGTTCAACTGATGCATGCAAGGACAACTCGAGTGGCTCGCGCCACAAAACATTTCGAGCCTTGGCTGTGGTGACGGCGAGTATGTGTGATACATATAACATTTCTATACTCGTTCATGCTAACGCCACTTTAGTGGAAGAAGCGAGCATATGTATGTGTGTTGTGGCAATCGTCTTGCACAAACTATGTATCGCGTACGGGGAAACCAACTCGCGGGAATTACCCAATTTGCGGGGAATTTCGGTTTAGCGGGAATGGACAGTTTTTTTCGCGGAGTTTAGTGTGTTGTTTATGAAAAAAAAATTAAAGTAACCGAATTAGACGAATATATGTTCATTTTTAACCATAGCGACATTTTTTCCTATCGTTGGAAAGCTGCTGCTTTCGTCACTCGCGCTCTATCGCGCGCTGTGATTCAAAAACAAAACAAATAAGTTGAAAGACGTAACATACATAGTATGTAGTTTTAATTCATATTTAATATATGTATATTGAACAAAAATATTTCATGAGATCCAACATTTATGCTAAATATAAAAAAAGACCTTAAATTCAACGAGTTAAAATCAAAAGCTATGGAAAAACATTTCATTAAACTTAATATAGTTTCAAAAAATCTTATGATCTAGGGGTACAAACTTAAAACTAAAGTTCCAAATTTCACCTTTCTAAAATTCTTAAAATAAATACATACGCATTCAAATTATAAAACAAAGAACACATTTAATGAGATTAAATATTTACAGCAAAGGCATTTTGGCATTGATTTTTTACGATATTCAAAATGTTGTTCATGCAATATTTTTTTCGTTAAGTTTTTTTACACACATTTAGAAGTCAATCTGCAACAAAATCCATGCAAATAAAAAATTTTAAACTTTGAAAAAAAAAATTAGGGAAAATTCGGCTAATTTTTCCTGAAAATGTAAAATTTTTTAATCATAATACCTAAATTAATTCCAGTACGCAGTTTTACGGCCCATTCAAATTTGTTGTGATAAAAAGCAAGTTTGAAGTTGCTAAAAATTCCCGTTGGTATTTGATATTTTTCGCTCAACGCACTTTTTCCATATAACGAATTTTTTGTATATAAGAAAATGCGCAACACCGTCAGCGAAAAAATTATCAACAATCAAAGGAATTTTTTAGCAACTTCAAACTTTGTTTTTATTATACATACTAAAATTAGTGAGCCGTAAAACTGCGCACTGGAATTTATTTTAGAAACTATGATTAAATAGTTTAAAAATTTTATAAACATTTGCTGAATTTTCCTTAATTTTGTCCAAAGCTTCAAATTTTGATTTACTAGGTTTTTTGTGGAATGAGCTCTATATTCATAACAAGCTAACATAAAAATGTTTAGCATAAAAATCAATGCGAATATGGTAAAAAATAAATGCCAAATTATTTTTGCAAGTGACTTTACATAAAGTTTAGATTTCTAAGAATTAAAGTTTTTAAAATAGGAATTTAAAAATAGCAAGCTATCAACCGAGCCTGGCGCTAGCCGGTTCCTTTTCTCTGATATGATATTGCCAGCCAGAGAAAAAGTTCTCTCAGCAGCTGCACTGCTAGCTGGCATTGAATGGATTTGCAACGCTAGTTTCGACAAATGAGGGAACTTTTTTCCATTTTCTTTCCACCACTCAATTACGTTGAAGTTTTCAGTCATTTCAATTGTTTCCTTACTATATCTTTCCACTTCATCTTCAGGTATTTCTATTGTTTGTGAAACAGGTCGCCTGAACAAGTGAGAAAAAAAGAACTGGGCATCGTTGTTAGGAGGCAAAGAGTTGTCAGGAAAGGAACCTGTGCAACTTAAAATACTTTCATCCGAGTTATTTTGATTAACTAAAGGTTGTAATGCCAAGGGAGGTGAAGGAGTGGTCAAGCTTGAAAGTTCATTATCACTAAATTGTGCAGAATTGGGTTGAGAAATAACAGTTCTTTCGTTAATGCGAGAAATGCAAAAGTCCTTTATAACACTTAAGTCATTTTGTTGCATATTTATAGCTGGTGGATATAAGAAGCATGCAGCTTTATGCCACAAACTTAAATTGGCTACCCATATTTCATCAATATTTTGTTTAACCCTTTCTTTCAAAACTGAAATTGGAGCTACATCCTCACTGCTCGGTTCACAAAGACTTTTAATTTTCAACACAGATGGTAAAACAAAGCACAGTGAGGGAGAACTAGAAAGTTGTAATTTCTTAAACACGATTTCAAAATCCTTACATAGTTCAACGAGTACTTTAATTATCGATATATTTATATGTAATAATCTTTGGCTTTGTTCATTTCCATCGAGAACTCTGTTCATTTCTAGCCAATTATCGCATATAGATTTGAGCATTATATAGTGCGAATTCCATCGAGTAGGGCATTGGCTTTTTAAAGAAGTAGGTAAAAGATGCTGCATGTTAGCTTTTTTAAAATATTTCACAATTTTTTTGCAAGAATCTAAGATGTGTGTCAACTCAGCTGTTTCAGCGAACGATTTATCTAATACGTTGGAAAGTAAATGGCTGCTGCAGTTAAGACGTACATTATGTTCTAAAGCCTTAACAATATTTTTACCCCTGTCTGTTACAAATTTAATTAAATTAATGCCTTCAATGCCAAATTCATTAAATAGAGTGTTAAGCTTTCTAACTATATTGTCCCCGGTTGACTTTTCAAAATCCATTGATTTCATTCCCAGCACAATGTCAAATAATTTGAAATCTTTTGCATAGTGAAATGTGACGCCTAAAAAATTTCGTTTCACGTAATTGTCCGTCCACATATCAATTGTAGCTGAGGCCCCACCGCTGCTTACAACGTCCCTTATTTCTTCACCCAGTTCTTGTTTTTTTTCCTTTGCATACTTTTTCGCGTTACGAGAAATCGTTGTTGCATCTGGCAGTAAGTTCTCCACGTCAACATGTTCGCCATAGGTTGCGCCGATCTTAATTAAAAACTTCGCCAATTTGGCAAAGCCGGTACCATTTACTGCCGAAAAGGGCTGGCTATCTTCAATGACCCAAAACGTGCATTTCTCAATGGCCTCATTTTTGTCCAATGCTGTGACAGGTTTCAAAACTTGCGATTCCTTCATGTTTTTGCAGCACTTGTGGCGATTCAAATTAGACGTTTGGCTACTGGTATACTTCAGCACTTTACAGCAAGTGCGGCAGTAAACAAAACCTGTCACTACAGTATCATCCGGCTTTAGGATTTCAGCAACCACATTCCAAACAAAGCTTTTGCCCTTTCGACGGCCGGACAAATGGTAATTACCACTTGCAATTTGTTCAGAAACGAATTCTATTGTATCTGCCATCTCACGATAACTACAATTATAAATCACGTACTTAATGGCCGCTGATCAATTATTGCACTCAAAGAATAACACAACTTGAAAAATTAGCAAATGCACCCAATGATCGCTGTTCAACTAATGCATGCAAAGAATAACACGACAACGACGACGATCAACTGATGCATGCAAGGACAATTCGAGTGGCTCGCGCCACAAAACGTTTCATGCCTTGGCTGTGGTGACGGCGAGTATGTGTGTGTACATATAACATTTCTATACTCGTTCACGCTAACGCCACTTTGGTGGTTGAAGCGAGCACAATGTGTTGCCGCAATCGTCGTGCGCAATGAGCTAACGGCGCATTACTTGTTATTGAACATAAACGAACGATCATACAAAGCCCGAGTAAATGATCGAGTATACACAAAATCTAGGTATCCGTTGCAGCTCTCTGGTACACACATAACATGCATATTTATATATGTTTGTATGTACGTATTTATGTATATATGCATTTACGTATGTATGTACATATGCATGTATTTTGTCTTTACAGAGAAAAGTAAATAACGAAGATATTATAATCGTTTGTGCCGCAGAAACAAAAAACAAGTAAGCACTTGTTAACACCCCCAAAATAGTTTGTTACTTGTAGCAGTTATGCTGTATACCTGAATGAAATATAGTCCTTGGTGAACAAATTTATTTGTGGCCTGTTGTTCAAGGACATATGTACATATGTATGCATGTATATATGGATATGTAGACATGGGAAAATTTGCGTAAACAAAGAATAGAGACCGGTACGCATACAACTTTGGCATTGCGTTGGCGTCGAATTTCAAAGCAGCCGTCCACATATCCATAATTTGGCAGCGCTAAGGCCAACACAAAGCAGAAAGATCGCTGCGTCGGTGGCCAGCTGTTGCAAATACATAAATAAAATGATATGAAATGTTTTTTTCCTTTCAATCAAATGAGGGCAAGAAATATAATTTTTCATGCAATTATTGATATGAAATATTAATTTATCTCTCGTTAATATGTTAATTTAGTGGCCAAAGTAGTCTCTGCCAAGCTTCATTGTAGAACGCATACTTTTAACGTGCGTTCTGTCAAACCAACGCCAACTACAAAGTCAACGCGAAAGTTCTAGGTGGACCAGCCTTAATTATCAAATAGTAGCTTGTATTATCCTACATACATACATATGTATGGGGCTAAACCAGGAATATGCATTTGAAAATGCTGATGTCCTACTCATTTATGAAATGAAAGACAAAATAATGATTTTTATAAATATTATATCCTCATTTATACATATGTAACATAGTTACTTAGTCAAATTACTTAGTAATTACTTGTATGTAAGAATACAAAGACAAATTATTTATCAAAAGCATTGCCCCTTACATATTGAAAAAAAGTAATAAAAGCTCTCAAAAAAGCAAAATCGCTACAGCGAAAAAAGTGTTTGAAAAACCCATAAATTCAAATCCGCATAAAAAAGAACCGCATAAAAAGAGACCTAAGTGTATAAGTTGAAATTTTATAAGAAATTATTGAACATTAAAAACATTATACCTACATAGATATGTATGCACATATGTGCCTACCTAGTAGATAAAACTGGTCAAAATAGCACGAATCTATTCTTCTGTGCATGAGAATATATACATAATTATATACAAACATATGTGTATATTAGGGATGTCAATCCCGGGATCCCGGGATTTCGGGATCCCGGTATCCCGGTCTTTTTGATTTAAATCCCGGGATTGCTGGAAACAATTTTTTTGTTAGCCAATTAAATTTTTATCACAAATATCCCGTCTCAAGGGCAAAACAAGCATTTTTTGCAACATTGGTTGTGCTCAGTGATCGGACTTCTACCACATTGTGGTAGATCTGCCACTTTTTTGTGCATCTACCACATCTACCACACAAGGTCTGAAATCTACCACATATTCGCGTTTTTGAGTAGTTTTATTTTTGATAGACATAGTTTTCTTATTTTTAAGAGCAAAAATTGTCCAACACTAAATACTTACAGCAAAGCGGAATGGGAGGATAAAATATATAATATATATATAGTAGCAAGTTTTCTCAGTAATAAATTTTTCGAGAGGAAACGTGGTTTTATTGTGTTGAATTGCAAAATATATGATTTGTAAAAAGAATTAATTGCGAAAATGTTAAAAAAACGGCGATTTTTGTGCAAGTATTAGCAAATGTCAGTGCATCTAAAGTTTCTAAGGCGTTGTTTACTTTTACTTGAGAATTGTCAAAACCGCCGAATCCCAAGTAGAGGTTTCTGGAAAGTGCCACATTTGTATTAGCTACATCGTGATGTGGTAGAAAGAAAACCTAGCAGCACTCCGCAAGGTTGCAGAAATCTCTCAAAATATGTTTGAAAAATATCTTGATATAAAGCAGTTCCTTTACACTGTCAAGGAAAAAATTGCAAAAACTCAACGCAATTTTTAGCAAATTCAATCTTGTACTTTATTATACTAAAATTAAATCTTTTTTTTTGTAGATTCTAATGAAAATGTTTGCAATTTTGGTGAAACCTTGTAGAATTTTTAAATTTTTGTACAAAGTTTGATCCAGAACCCGAGATCTACCACATTTCTTTGAAATCTACCACATTTTTTTCTAGATTCTACCACACAAATTTTTTTTGAAGTCCGATCACTGGTTGCGCTTTACGCGTTTGCAACACCGTTTTAATAAAACTGCCGGAATTTCGGGACAATCCCGGGATCGGATTGTATTTTCAGATCCCGAAAATCCCGGGATCGACAAAATTCCGAAAATTTACATCCCTAGTGTATATACATATGTATGTATATACATATCTGCATGCGTGCATACAATCCTTTACTCGAAATTCTTAGTTGCTGCAAATTTTATCCCATACATTTTTGCCGACCAAACAACGCGTTTGCCTGTCTAATCTGCTTGCCTCATTTGCCTCGCTCGTCTGCTGCTGCAAATGAGTGCCTCGCTCGCAACGACGCCCTCGCGAGGGCAGAGCTAATGAGGTCCTCATTTGCTTGCCGCTCTACTCTTGCGCTGCCCTCGTTTGCTTACTCGCTCGCTAGCTGCTCAGCGCGTGCGCTCGAACTTAACGAGTACTCGTTTGCAAACATCCTCGCTTGTTGCTCGTGAGTTGCGCTAGCTCAGAGCAAACTAACGAGCGAGCGAGGGGCTAAAATGAGGCAAATCCGAACCCTGGTTACGAGCTGCATAGTATACTTGCAGGGAAATTCATTATGTTTCGCTCATTTTATTCGCAAATGTGTAACAAATAGGGAAGCATTTCATGATAAGTGATTTGCGTATATGAACCTATAAATAATATATTTTTAACAACAGTCGTTTTTGGACAGTAGTACAGAAAAGTATTCTGTGTTGCATTAATTAGCAGTGAACAGGCCCGTCGAGAAGAAGGGGGAAATCCCCCCGGACCCGGGCTTTTTAAGGGGCCTGAAATATCGGAACCATAACTTCTTATTATTTTTTATAATGTAATTGCGCCTTCGTTATAGGTTTTTATTATAAATATATTACAATTCGTGCTGATTGCTTCTGACACTATACATTAAAGCAAATGATCACATGCTTTTAAGACTTAAAATTTAAGTTAATACAATTTATGTATAGGGGCCCGTGATTTTTCAGTCCGGGGCCTGAGTTTTCTCTTGACGGCCTTGGCAGTGAGTAGTATTTTTAAATATACTAACTGGATGATATATAACTGGAGTTGATAAAGATATTGTAAGATTCAGGAGTAATTTTGAATATTTTGAATTACCATGAAATGGTTAATGGACCAAAATTTATTTTTAGTTCTGATTAAAATATTTGATACTTTGATGCAATTTTGTTGACATTAGTAGATTTTTTTTTCTAATTTTCGTACAAAGTTTTAAAGTTGGATTTATAAAGTTGTTGTTATATAAAGAGCTATAACTTTATAAAATTAATGAACACTAAACCAACAAAAGAAAAATAGTGAAATATCGTGCTCATATTGTTTTGCATAGGTATACGTGTACAAATATATGAAGTTT
>NW_016161049.1:10859-20325 GCF_001687245.7 Rhagoletis zephyria
TAGATTCTAATTAAAATGTTTGCAATTTTGGTGAAACCTTGCAGAATTTTTAAATTTTTGTACAAAGTTTGATCCAGAACCCGAGATCTACCACATTTCTTTGAAATCTACCACATTTTTTTCTAGATTCTACCACACAAATTTTTTTTAAGTCCGATCACTGGTTGCGCTTTACGCGTTTGCAACAACGTTTTAATAAAACTGCCGGAATTTCGGGACAATCCCGGGATCCCGGGATTGTATTTTCAGATCCCGAAAATCCCGGGATCGACAAAATTCCGAAAATTTACATCCCTAGTGTATATACATATGTATGTATATACATATCTGCATGCGTGCATACAATCCTTTACTCGAAATTCTTAGTTGCTGCAAATTTTATCCCATACATTTTTGCCGACCAAACAACGCGTTTGCCTGTCTAATCTGCTTGCCTCATTTGCCTCGCTCGTCTGCTGCTGCAAATGAGTGCCTCGCTCGCAACGACGCCCTCGCGAGGGCAGAGCTAATGAGGTCCTCATTTGCTTGCCGCTCTACTCTTGCGCTGCCCTCGTTTGCTTACTCGCTCGCTAGCTGCTCAGCGCGTGCGCTCGAACTTAACGAGTACTCGTTTGCAAACATCCTCGCTTGTTGCTCGTGAGTTGCGCTAGCTCAGAGCAAACTAACGAGCGAGCGAGGGGCTAAAATGAGGCAAATCCGAACCCTGGTTACGAGCTGCATAGTATACTTGCAGGGAAATTCATTATGTTTCGCTCATTTTATTCGCAAATGTGTAACAAATAGGGAAGCATTTCATGATAAGTGATTTGCGTATATGAACCTATAAATAATATATTTTTAACAACAGTCGTTTTTGGACAGTAGTACAGAAAAGTATTCTGTGTTGCATTAATTAGCAGTGAACAGGCCCGTCGAGAAGAAGGGGGAAATCCCCCCGGACCCGGGCTTTTTAAGGGGCCTGAAATATCGGAACCATAACTTCTTATTATTTTTTATAATGTAATTGCGCCTTCGTTATAGGTTTTTATTATAAATATATTACAATTCGTGCTGATTGCTTCTGACACTATACATTAAAGCAAATGATCACATGCTTTTAAGACTTAAAATTTAAGTTAATACAATTTATGTATAGGGGCCCGTGATTTTTCAGTCCGGGGCCTGAGTTTTCTCTTGACGGCCTTGGCAGTGAGTAGTATTTTTAAATATACTAACTGGATGATATATAACTGGAGTTGATAAAGATATTGTAAGATTCAGGAGTAATTTTGAATATTTTGAATTACCATGAAATGGTTAATGGACCAAAATTTATTTTTAGTTCTGATTAAAATATTTGATACTTTGATGCAATTTTGTTGACATTAGTAGATTTTTTTTTCTAATTTTCGTACAAAGTTTTAAAGTTGGATTTATAAAGTTGTTGTTATATAAAGAGCTATAACTTTATAAAATTAATGAACACTAAACCAACAAAAGAAAAATAGTGAAATATCGTGCTCATATTGTTTTGCATAGGTATACGTGTACAAATATATGAAGTTTAGGCCTAGGGTAAGCTCCAACCTAGCTCAACATTAAGCCAAGATTTTGAGTATCAATTCAAAACTCTGAGTATGCCATTTTTTCCAAAACATGATAAGGCTCACGACTTGTCTAAACTTTAAACCAGTTTATTAAAATTTTTCTAATTTCGCCTTTATCGCGTTGACTTTAAATAATGTTTTGGTTTAGGAAATTACTTATTTTCTTCCAAATTTTCCCACATACTTTGTATAGAAGATCCTTAAAAAATTACCAAAAATCAACATAAAACCTAAAATTTTTTACTAGACATTTTTATAAAAAGTTTGCAATTTAGATAAAGCTGTGCAGAATTTGAACAGTTCGTGAGTTCGTCACCGTCATGCGGTGGTGAGTTTTCGTTAACACGCAAATCCCATAAAGTAGATCGTGTCAGCGTCAACGTACGTTTACGCTACGTCGTTGACTAATTTCGCCTTAACTCACACAATGATATATTTCAATTTTGCCAAACGATGTGAGAATGAAGAGAAAAGGTCGCTCACGCGTCTGATGAAAACAGTGTTGTCATCGATTTCATGTTGCAAGTTATAAGAAAAGGGATTTTTTTATTATGTAACTAGTGTGAAAGGTAGAGACTATATTAAAGAATTAATTTTTTATAAGGTTTAATTGACCTTCATTGCTGGGTTAGATATTTTATTATAATTAAAATGTAAATTAAATCAAATAGTTCCATTAATTTGTATTAATCTTCTTATTCTGAATCAAAAGAAAAGGGACTTTTAGTATTATTTTAAATTCATCTTTTTATTTATGTGCATATGTACGTAATAATTTACTAATTCAATATTTGGGGATAAGGCGAAATGGCGCTATAATGGCGCTTAACAAAAAAGTTTGTCGCCCGTGCGATTTCTTCATGACACACCAAACATTGTGCCCTCTCTTCCCATTACTAGTGAGTAAAAAATCTACATCCAAATCCATATTAAACATTTTACCGTGTCTTGCAGCGACTTGATTGCTTGAAAGTTTCGCATCGATTGAACACGATCACACCAAAACCATAATCGTCGGCATCATTGATTCATAGAGTATGCTCATGTATGCGTGAAAGCCAGGGTGGAGAGAATACAGAAGGTGGCGCCGATGGCAACACCGCTAACGGGCTCTCAGTAAATTTGACAGAATCAGCTGTTTTGCTGACGTCACAGTCGAGATGACAGCGGTAGTGATGTGCTGAGTCAATACTTTTAAGTATTGATCGATATTCGGTACCGATTTACAAAGTATCCAATGCTCTCGATAGTCGGTACCGAAACATTTAGGTTTCGAATAAAAGCGCACATAGGCCAAAAAATAAGGAAAAACGGTTTAGGGGAGACTCGCCTATCAAATCCCGAATGTAGGAGCCAATAGAGCTGTTAATACTGATTCAAATGTAAGATGTATATATGTCGGTTCGAGGCCATAATACAGAGAAACTCTTACTTGTTTGAAGCATTTTTGTTCCAGATGAATCGGACGATATCATTTTTGCCTGGGGGGCAAATTCTGTAACCATTCAGGGACAATTTTCGAATCGGTATCGGTTTTGTTGACGTATGTAATATGAAATATTTTTACGTCAACAAGTGCGATATCGGTTCGAAACTTGTCGCTAATCAAAGCATTGTTCTTGAATTTTGGATCGACTAAGGTTAAAACTGTTAAAAAAATATTTCTCTGTTGCGATAAGTTCAAGTGTTTTAGCCGATATCATATAAATTAGTAATGAAAGTTTTTTCTAAACTTGAAATGCATATAATGGCGAAGGTTTAATGTAAAGGATGGGTATCGCGTACCGAAAAGGAAGTATTGGGTACCGAAATCTTTTTTAAGTATTGGGTACCGATAATTCAGCACATCACTAGAGAGCAGTTATATTTGTCGCTCTCAGTTGTCAACTCTACGATGACGTCACGCCAAAATTACTCTCACGAATTCTGCTGCAATCGGCACAATCTTGTATTCTATAATTTTTTCGTGAAAGCAGCGCAGTTTTTCTCTTGTACGTGTGAAAGTAGAAGAGAATGATTTGGCACACGTGCTTATGAAATGGCCACCCTTGACGTAGAGAGATATCAAGTGTGCTGTTGATAGAAAGAGAGAGAAGCAACGTCTACATCACGGTCATGGTGAGATTTTGTTAACACGCAGATCCCATAAGATAGATCGTGTCAGCTGGTACCTTCTCCGTTTTTACGTCCGTGAGTAGCTGCGCTTTAAGAAGAGCTCGAAAATTGGTCTCCGTATTTACTCTGCGTGGCGCTGTGTACATATGTTAGAGTTAACAAAGGTGCATCTGCTATAAAATTTTATAAGCAAAATGATTTGCAAAAATTCTGTTGACACGTTATTTACATTCTCTTTTATGCTATGTTCGTGTACTCTTAGTTTAAGCATGTATATGTTATGCTTTAACTTCCTGTGTAAAGAAGTTGGCAACCTTGGTGTGTGATGAGCAAAAGTTTTTCGGTCCTCGAAAGTTATAAAATATTATAGTTCCAAGTGGATAATAAATTCTAATTACGCCAAAGAATCAAGTCTAAAATGCTATTACACAATAATAGTGCAAGATCGATTATTCCTGCGGCTGCTAATTTGCTAAGCAAAAGCAAGTCAGAAAGATGCTCGTAGTCTGTTTGTTTTTCTTCTGGTGCGGACAAATTAGTTGAAAGCAAACCACCAACAACAATCATATACATACGTCCCGTATAAGCTTTTCTCGTGTGGTTTGTGTCTTCACTAAACCCGAACTTAGTGCCACCTGTACCTAAGCAGTGCATCCTTGAAAGCTTTGTATATCCAAGCTTTACAAATAAATAAATACAAAGCATTGTGGCTCCAGGTGCTGAAAAGATACGTGGTGGAGCTATATGCAATGATGCCGAAGTGGCTAAAGCTCCACGTATCAGCGATTCTCCAAGCATTATTCGGAGTATGGACCAACGTTTCGCCAAATTTAATGATATGCTAGCGAGAAAAAGACTTGACTCTGAAAACAGAACTATGGAGTTATTCTGTCGAAAATTCGAGGAAAAAATCGAAAGTATAAAACACGACCTAAAGAGACTGCTGTCGATCGTGTAACGATCCTCGAAGGCGAGTTAGCTGCCTTAAAGTTTAATATGGCTAAACAGGAAAATCTGATTGCGGCGTTCGATGTGCGAGTACATGGAATCCCGATTGAAGATGGTGAAAATTTACAAAATGTTTTCCATCACCTTTGTTACACTTTGGAAATTCAGCCAGCATCTTCCGAGCACGGAAGCTTCAGGACACTCAAACTGACCAACGAGAGGAACTTGCAATTAAAAGCCGCTGCGAATTTCAGGCGCTTAAAAAAAATGGACTACGACTTATGCATATGGAAATGAACTCTGACGCCCCCATTTACATAAACGAGCCGCTCACTAAGCGATTGTGCTGATATCTTGAAGTCAGCTTTTCACCTCAAAAGACGTAAAAAAAAATGCATTCGGTTATATCAAGAGAGGCTTGATTTATATAAAACGCAAAATTAATGATAGACCCGAGGTGATACATACTAAGGAGACTCTCAAAGACCTTGAACACATCAGCCTCAGTATCGATCACTCCTTTCGTGATGGTTGTGCACAAAAGCCAAGTGGGCCATCCCAAGATGTTCACAAGGAATGCCAGAACTAATACGTGTTATGCTTCTTTAAAAATAGTCCTATCTTTTTACCTATCTATTATTATTGTTAGCTCGGGATGTAGCTATGTAATATTGATGCGCCTATAAGATGCAGCGATTTCTATTCTCAAGTTACATACCTGATGACAGTCCGAATGGAAATTATAATAGCGAGGTTTTAGTTTTTTAAACTATAATGTTATTATTATATATTGTTTAAGTAAGACTAGCTGGTTAACCTTAACACCTAAAATTTTAAAATCTAAATGCAGTGCAAATCTAAATTTAATGTATTTTTGTAATAATTACCTCAGACTAAAAGTTGGAGGATTCCAAAGACTACGTATTTACTATTTTGCGCATCCTCAGCAAGCAAGCCGTAGGGCTGAAGATAATTCACCTAAATGCGCAAAGTTTATTTAGAAAAATCGACGAATTCAGATATCACTTTGAAGATTCAGTAATTGATATTTTGTGTACCTCTGAGACATGGTTTTCGTCATGCCATAGTAATGGCATGGTAAAAGTGGATGGCTATGAACTCTTCAGAGCTGATAGACATGGTCATGGTGGTGGTGTTACAATATATGTTAAAAGCTATTTGTCTTGTAGATTACGTTGTGCCTCTGGCACTGGATATGTCGAATATGTGTTCATAGATGTGTTTTCAGAAAATAGTAAACTTCTAGTCGACCCAATCGCTATATTAACTTTTCTGACGTTTCGGAATTCATCCAACCTCTACTCGAAAACTATAGTAATATTATAATTGCAGGGGACTTCAATAGCAACTTACTTGAAGATAAGTCTTAAACTAAGTATGGAATCTCTAGGACTTTTCCCAACTAACACCTCCCTACCCACGCATTTTACCCATACTAACAGTACTCTATTAGATATACTTTTTGTGAATGACCTACAGAAATCCCTCCTCTACAATCAACTCCCCGCATCGAGATTCTCGAATCACGACTTAATTTTTCTGAATTATTACTTCAAAACGTCAAAGAAAGTACACCTGTTCTAACACGCATGGTTGCGATTTAAAAGAAAATTTTGTTGGACTGTCTGTTACCACAGCTAATATTTGTCTAGATAACTACAGTGTTCGTTTAAATGTTGGTGATAGTCCATTTGAATTTTTTTATGTTGATGATTGTGATGTCGTTCAAGCTATACTTTCAGTTAAGTCGAATGCAGTAGGATTCGATGGAGTCCATGCCAAATTATACTTCCCAAAATATTGCCGCAAGTAACCTATTTCGTCAACTCCATCTTGGCTACCTGCACTTCTCCAAAGTGCAGGAAAGTTGCAAAAGTAATACCTATTCATAGGAAGACTAACGAGTACAGACCTATAGCTTATTCTTCCGCTCCTGTCTAAAGTTGTCGAGCGCATATTACATAAGCAAATGATTTCGTATATGCAAGATCATAAACTCTTAGCTGAACGACAGTCTGGCTTTAGGCCGAAGAGAAGCTGCACAACGGCCCTCCCAGACGTGGTAGAAAGCATTCGGTCGCAAATTGATGAAAACAGGGTTGCCTTTTTAACTATCCTTGACAATACCAAGGCTTTTGATTCAGTTGACCACATGTTATTATGGAGCAAGTTAGAGAACTTATTTAAGTTTTCCAGCCATGGAACTGCATTGATAAGATCCTATCTTGGCGACAGAACTCAGGCAGTTAGTATCGGCGACAGAAAGTCTGATTTCCTTCCCGTAGTCAGAGGAGTCCCACAAGGCTCCATTATTGGTCCTTTGTTATTTATTTTGTATGTAAATGACTTACCTAATGTTCTTAGGTATTGTAATATTCACGTTTATGCTGATGATGTCCAATTATATGTTTTTATCCAGCCAATCGTACTGATATTTGTATTGAAAACTTGAATTCTGACTTAGCTCGAGTAAGTGAGTGGGCTTCTATGAACGGTCTGTGCCTGATCCCAGCCAAATCCAATTGTGTCGTAATCCATAGAAACTCCTTAAGAACGAGTGAGCTAGATGAAATTTAGTTGGACAATTCGGTCATAATATGTCAGCACGGCCAAATATCTTGGCATGCTCTTCAACAATAAGCTCACATAGTATGATCATATTTTTAGCACAGTAGGTAAAGTGTATGGAATGCTCCGTACACTCTGGTTTTCGCAGTACTTCACTCCCTTAAATATAAGACTACTCTTAGCCAAAGCGTACTTAATACCTACGCTCCTATACGGATGTGAGAATTAAGCTAATTGTGACGCTGCTTGTAAGCAAAAGTTAAATGTTGCCTATAACAACATGGCAAGATACGTGTTTGTGTTGAAAAGACTTGATCAGGTAACATCATATGCTGAAAAGTTGCTAGCATCTCCTTAGAAAACCTGTTAAAAATTAGAACACTACTGACTTTACATAAAATTATATACACAAAAGAGCCTCATTATCTGTATCAAAGACTTCAATTTCTGTATTCTTCGGGTCAGTACTTCTAGTACATACTAAAGATCGTTTTCTTATATCTGAACGCAAATTCTTCATAAATTCGATTCGTCTTTGGAACTCACTCCCCACTCGACTTAGGCTATTACATAACGCACTGCACTTCAAAAACGAATTAACCCGTTTTTATAATAACGTATAAACATAAATTAATGTACTTTAAACTAAACAATTACTTACTTCAAATAATATATATTTTTTATTATTTTAAACTTGTCTGCAACCTCTCTGTAAAATTTTCGTTGCTTTTATTGTATTACAAATCAATTCCATCTAAAAATTAGCTACAATTTAAAACTAATTTTGTTCTTAGATTTAGTTAATTATGTATGGTGACTAGCACTATAAAATAATTTGTTTAATGTGCTAGGATTAAAATCAAAATAAATACAAATACAAATACAAAAGATGGGTCATCTCTTAATTATGTACCTTGTATTCGAATTCGTTTATTTTCATTCAATCATGTGAAATTTCGGCCACATATCTGCTTGGAGATGTAGCTTATTGGGTTGCGAGATAACCGATTATTTATAAGCTAGAAATTTTATATTTCTATTCAGGCTGTTATCTACAAGGACTCCTCTTTACTTATATGAAAAATTAATCTTTCCTAAGTCTGAGCGCTCTTATGATTTAATTTTACCTCATTTTAACTATAAAAACTCTACTAGGCTGTTTTTTGTCAATGCTACACTCTAAAAAATTTTTGTTTAAATTTCTCCTCTCTTAATGAATGCAAATTTACACACCGTGTTAATTAAATTAAACACTGCTTGCTTTCTTTTACTTATCATATGTGTGGCGTAGAACAAATTTCAAATTTGTTTTTTGAGTTCTAAACATTTATTGTTCACATTTTCACAGTTTACACATAAAATGTTTAAAATTTCCTCTAAAAAATTTTCGTTTAAATTTACGCATATAAAGAGAGGTAACCAGTTTCCTCTTCTAGTGTGTGCAAAATTAAACACTATCTGTTTACTCTTACATATCAAATTTGTCACGTAGCGCACACAAGAGGTGGGTTGTGGGGTTAAATTTATTATGATTTAAGAAATTTTGATAGAAAAAAATTTCTTTTCCATTTCTTGTGCGTCATTTTGTAAGAATTTTTCTTTTTTCTTGAGAGCTCTTTAAAGTTTAACTGCGAATGAAAACATTGTCCTAAAAATATGCAATGCATACTCACGTAATGTTGCTTTTTACACTTTACAGCCTAAAAAATTTTACCACTGATATATACTTAATAAGTATTCGAAGATTAAATTTGCTAAAATTTGAACTCATTCCACCAAAATGAGCTACATGATAAAAATACAAGTTCAGTTAAATTTTCGTTATTCGAAGTATTAAAAAATGAGAAACCAGAAATCGACGAAAATGGATAAAAAAAAGTGTAAAAATTTCGTAAAATTATTATATTTATTTATATTAAAATTCTTTTGTAAAATTTTGTATTACTTTTGAAAGTTGAGTGCATCTTTAACCGTTAATTTTTTCATGATTTAATGATCGGATCTAAACCAAATTACGAGACGACCCTTAAGGTACCATCTTTCCGGTACAAAAAATAATTATTGGAATCGGTTCACGCGGTGCAAAGTTATGCGGTGGAATAAATAAAAGAAGTAAAAATACTCCGAAGAATTGATAACCTCCCCTTTTTTGAAGCCGGTTGAAAATGTCTGAGTTCTTTGTAAATTTTATGTAAATAAAATGCAATACATATATGAAGCTTTAATAA
>NW_016161049.1:20450-44979 GCF_001687245.7 Rhagoletis zephyria
TCAAAGCATACTGAGCATCTTTCTCTTTGACACCATGTCTGAAATCCCACGTGATCTGTCAAATACTAATGCATGAAAATCCTAACCTCAAAAAAATCACCCGTTAGAAGTATAAACCCTTTCCCCCAAAAAATATATTCCTGCGTGCGCCCCTGGCACTTAGTATTTATTATTTGTAAAAAATATACTTTTACTTTCAAAATGTTTGTAATTTTAAACTATGAACTATTCGCTTTTATTCGAGCATGTCCTATGAAGAGACTAATTGTTCACCTTTATACCCGAACGGGTATAAAAAGCGCCTAGTCACTTTAAAAAATAAAAATTTGCGCCAGCTGAGATTCGAACCGGGGTGCTCAGTTTTGTTAGGCGAATACTCTCTCTGTGTGCCATCGCCGCACATTAAATTTCATTGACTAAGTGCGTACATATCATTAAATCGTTAATAGTACCCGTTAGAGATGAGTTGGGGCCTAATTGATCTCCAATTATACCCATAATGGATGAGTCGAGACTAATGGACCTCCATTAGTACCCGTATGAGACTAGTTGCGACTAATTAATGCCCAATTGTACCCGATTGAGAGTAATTTCGGAATACTCTCTTTAGGGATTAGTCGCACAATTTTTTGCAGGGTAAATATGAACATACATACATAGGTATTTAAATTAAATTAAAATTTAATTTAAATTTATCCTCTGAAACCGTTTATCGACGTGAAAATTTGTGCAGAATAGGAAATTGCTTTCAAGCTCTTCAAAGATAATTTTTTTCTTATTTTTGAATTTTTGTAAAATATTTTCCAGAATTTTACTGTTTTAAAAATAAGTTAAAGGATTAAATAAGTTTATAAACTATTAGAAATAAGTATACTAAAGGTGTTCTTACACGATATGTATTTGCATGTGTACATGCCACTTTTTACATATGGAAATGCCAACATATCGTGTAAAGGCAAATTAGATTTGTTTCTGTACGCAGATGCACGTACATACGAAATAGAAATGTTTCTATTTTCATCTTACACACAAATAGAATCATCTGAGTTTAGTTTATTTTATTTTCACAGAACGTATTTTTAAATAGTTAAATAAAAAGTCACATTTACAGATGCAAATACATATCGTGTAAGAACACCTTAACCGATGAGCATTTTACTGCATACTTTTTAAACATTTGCATATCACTTTGAATCTCATTTATGACATAAGCTACACTCTAAAAAAAATTTATTTAAATTTGCGCATATTAAGATAGGTAACCAGTTTCCTCTCTTAATGAATGCAAATTTACACACCGTGTTAATTAAATTAAACAATGCTTGTTTACTTTTACTTATCATATGTGTGGCGTAGAACAAATATCAAATTTGCTTTTTGAGTTCTAAACATTTATTGTTCACAATTTCACAGTTTACACATAAAATGTTTAAAGTTTCCTCTAAAAAATGTTTGTATAAATTTACGCACATAAAGAGAGTTAACCAGTTTCCTCTCCTAATGTGTGCAAAATTAAATACTGTCTGTTTACTTTTATATACCAAATTTGTCACGTAGAGAAAAATTACACACAAAGTACTTAAAATTGATTAAATATGAGCACTTAATATTTATCAGTGATGGGCAAAATTGTATTTACTAAGTATTAAGTACTAAGTACAAAAGTATTTAGGTATTTTGTGTTGTTGTAAATACCAAAGTACTATTTACTTAGGTATTTAGGAGCTGCTAAATACCCAAGTACTATTTACTTAGGTATTTAGGAGCTGCTAAATACCCAAGTAAACAATACTTAGGTATTTAGGTGGTGCTAAATACTGAAGTAAAAAGTATTTAGGTAATTAGGAACTATTAGATATTAAAGTAAGAAGAACTTGAGTATTTAGGAGCTGCTAGATACCAAAGTACTAAAGACGAAAGTATTTAGTAGGCGCTAAATACTCTGGTCCAAAGTACTCATGTACCTTGGGGATGCAAAATACTTTCACTAAAGTACCAAGGTATTTAGTCGATGGGTAAATACTTTCAAACTAAATACTGTATAATTTAGGAGAAATTTAGAGAATTAACATCCCACCTTACACTCACCTGAACTTACTTTACCACAACTCACTTCACCTGTCCTCAAATCAACTCACCACATACAAACTCACCACACCTCACCTAAACTCACCACACCTTCTACTGCTACACCAAAATCCACCAAATCTTAACTCACATAGTAGAACTCATCACACCC
The DNA here is from genome assembly GCF_001687245.7 of Rhagoletis zephyria. Classification (NCBI taxonomy): domain Eukaryota; kingdom Metazoa; phylum Arthropoda; class Insecta; order Diptera; family Tephritidae; genus Rhagoletis; species Rhagoletis zephyria. Next base: position 22,690 of record NW_016161049.1, read on the forward strand.
GTTCTCACCACACCTCACCTAAACTCACCACAACTTAATTTGAGAACTGTTGCGGGATTTGAGAGATTCTTCAGACTAAATCAGGATTTTCAAGACTATTTCGGAGGTTTCGGGACTATTTTGGGATTTTCGAAGCTGTTACGTAATTCTTTAGGAATTTAGGGTTTGAGATTTGCGGGATTCTCGGAAGTAATATCAGGATTTTTGAGACGACTTTCACAATATTTAGCGATTTTTGGAACTAGTTTCGGGATTTTTGGGACTTTCGGGATTCTCGGAATTAATAGCGGAATTTTCGGGAGAATTTCTAGATTCTCGGGATGTTTAGGACTCCTGGCCTATTTTTGGATTTTTAGGACTAATTTCAAGTTTTTGGGACTTTCGGGACTGTTTCGGGACTCTCGGGATTCTCGGAACTAATATCGGGATTTTCGGGACTTCTGGGACTTTCGGTAGCATTTTGCAATTCTCGGGAGTAATTTCGAAATTTTTGGGACTCCGGGACTATTTTTCGATTTTTGGGACTTATATCGGCCTTTGGGGACTATTTCCAGATTTTTGGGGATTGTTTCGGATTTATGGAGTTTTCGGGCTTCTCGGGAATATTTTTGGGACTGTTGGGACTTTCGAGGCTATATAGGGATCTTTGGGACTAATTACGGATTTTGGGAACTCCCGGGACTATTTCGGGAATATCGGGAATAATTTAGGTAGTTTTGGGACTTTCANATTTCACAGTTTACACATAAAATGTTTAAAGTTTCCTCTAAAAAATGTTTGTATAAATTTACGCACATAAAGAGAGTTAACCAGTTTCCTCTCCTAATGTGTGCAAAATTAAATACTGTCTGTTTACTTTTATATACCAAATTTGTCACGTAGAGAAAAATTACACACAAAGTACTTAAAATTGATTAAATATGAGCACTTAATATTNTTGGGACTTTCGGGACTATTTCTCCATTTTTGGGGAAAATTTAGGAATTTCGGGACTTGGAGAACTATTTAGGGAATTTTGGGACATATTTCGGATTTTTACAACGTTCGGGACTATTTCGGGATTCTCGGAAATAATTTCGGGACTGTTGGTACTTTCGATGCTATTTAGGAATTTTAGGGACTCTCGTTACTATTTCGGGATTATCGGGAGTAATTTAGGTATTTTTGGGACTTTCGAGACTTCCGGGTTTTTGGGACTTATTTTGGATGTTTGGAACTTTCGGGTCTATTTCGGGATTGTCGGGAGTAATTTCGGGATTTTTGGGAATTTCGGGAGTATTTTGGAATTTTTGGAACTTTTGGGCTTATTTCGGGATTCTCGGAACTGATTTCAGGACTTTCGGGATTATTTAGGAATTTTTGGGACAAATTTCGGATTTTTGGGACTGCCGGGATTAATTTGAGATTTTCGAGACTACTTTGGAGCTTTTGGGACTTCCGGGATTCCTGGGACTAGTTTCGAGAATTTCGGGACTTTCTGAAATAGTTTCGAAAGTCTTAAAGTTCCTAAATTAGTCCCGAATTCCCAAATGGTACCGAAAATCTCAAAAATCTAAAAATAGTCCCGAAAGTCCCAAAAATCCGAAATTGGTCCCAAAAATCCCTAAACGACCTCAAATATCCCAAAACACTAAAATTAGGCCCAAAAACAAAGAGAGTCCCGGGAGTCCCAAAAATCCTGTGGTAGTCTCGAAAGTCCCGAGAATCCCGAAATTCCCCAAATTAGATCCGAGACTCTCAAAATAGTCCCGAAAGTCCCGAAATTAGTCATTATAAGCNGCTAAATACCCAAGTACTATTTACTTAGGTATTTAGGAGCTGGTAAATACCCAAGTACTATTTACTTAGGTATTTAGGAGCTGCTAAATACCCAAGTACTATTTACTTAGGTATTTAGGAGCTGCTAAATACCCAAGTAAACAATACTTAGGTATTTAGGTGGTGCTAAATACTGAAGTAAAAAGTATTTAGGTAATTAGGAACTATTAGATATTAAAGTAAGAAGAACTTGAGTATTTAGGAGCTGCTAGATACNAATCCTGTGGTAGTCTCGAAAGTCCCGAGAATCCCGAAATTCCCCAAATTAGATCCGAGACTCTCAAAATAGTCCCGAAAGTCCCGAAATTAGTCATTATAAGCCCGAAATAGTCCCGAAAGTTCCAAAAATTTCGAAATACTCCCGAAACCCCCAAAAATCCCGAAATTACTCCCGACAAACCCGAAATAGACCCCAAAGTTCAAAAAAATCCAAAATAAGTCGCAAAAATCTGGAAATAGTCTCGGAAGTCCCAAAAATACCTGAATTACACCTGATAATCCCGAAATGTTCCCGAGAGTCCCAAAAACCCTTAAATGGCCCCGAAAGTCTCAACAATTCCGAAATTAGTTCCGAGAATCCCGAAATAGTCCCGAAAGTTCCAAAAATCCGAAATAGGTCCCAAAAATTTGAAAATAGTCTCGAAAGTCCCAAAATTACCTAAATTACTCCCAATAATCCCGAGAGCCCCAAAAATCCCTAAATAGTCCCGAAAGTCCCAATAGTCCCGAAATTATTCCCGAGAATTCCGAAAACCGCATAAATTCGAAATAAGTCCCAAAAATCTGGAAATAGTCCCGAAAGTGCCAAAAACTAGAAATTAGTCCTAAAAATCCAAAAATAGTCCACGAGTCCCAAAAATCCCGAGAATTCCGAAATATTCCCGAAAGTCCCGCTATTAACTCCGAGAATCTCGAAAGTCCCTTTATATTTTGAAAGTCGATTCGAAAGTCCCGATATTAGTTCCGAGAATCCCGAAAATCTCAAACAAAGTTTCCAGGAACCCCTAAAGAATTACGAAATAGCTTCAAAAATCCCAAAATAGTCCCGAAAACCCCGAAATAGTCTTGAAAATCCTGATTTAGTCTGACGAATCTCTCAAATCCAGAAACAGTCCCCAAATTGAGGTGTGGTGAGTTTAGGTGAGGTGTGGTGAGAACGGGTGTGATGACTTCAACTGTGGTGAGTTAAGATTTGGCGGATTTTGGTGTACCAGTAGGAGGTGTGGTGAGTTGATTTGAGGAGAGGTGAAGTGAGTTGTGGTAAAGTAAGTTGAGGTGAGGTGTTAATTCTCAAAATTTCTCCTAAATTATACAGTATTTAGTTTGAAAGTATTTAGCCATCGACTAAATACCTTGGTACTTTAGTGAAAGTATTTTGCATCCCCAAGGTACCTGAGTACTTTGGACCAGAGTATTTAGCGATCTACATCAGATACCACGTAAATTAAAATTTCAAAGCTTGCAGAAAGTTCACAAAAACTAATTAAAGTTAAAAAAGTTTAAATTTTTTTAATTAGATTTCCTAGAAGGATTTGGAGTGTGCAGCTCATTTTGGTATAATAAAGTTCCAGTTTCAAGTCACTAAAAATTACCATTGCTTTTTTTAAATTTCTTTTGTTTTTGCGCATTTTCTTCAAGTTTTGTTCATGCTTTATATGGAAGAAAATTCGCAACACCCTCCACAAAAAAAAATTCTAAAAAATCAACGGTAATTTTTAGCTATATTTCCCTTACAGAGTTGCATGCAATAATGCTTGCTAATGACCTACTCCCAATAGCCGCGTTAAAGCATGACGATGTTGGGTAGAAATTTACAGGTTGAAATCAATAATGAAGTTGTCGAAAATTCGGGAAAAATCTTGTCCCGTCGGAAGATTTTAAGTTTAATGCAAAATACGGGATGTCCCGGCAAATACGGGATATTTGGCAACACTAGTGGATATTTGAATTTGATCTCAGAACAAAGCCCTTTATTTTTATTTTATAGATTTGGCATTTTTTACAATATTTGTATCCTTTAGCATTAAAAAGTTTAACCATTTGAACCGAACCGAACCGCGGTTCAGGGATAACTATGAGCCGGTTCTTGTACCGATATAAGCGTTTTCTTAGCGATTTGAATCACTGTACCGAACCGCACCGATTTTTGGAGTTGTTTGCAGCCCTGCTTTTTACTAACAGCTACGATATAGACTTAACACTAAGGTCTAACGTCTTTGAGTAGTGATCGCTGTTGAGATTCAATGTTTTTTTTTTTAATATTCAGCCTTCGTACTGAGTAGGCCATTTAGAATTCTTAAAATGTAACGTCCGTTTCCTAATCTTCCGTCTCAGGAACCTCTAAGAAGCGAATTTAAAAGGATTCACTGATGTAGTAAATTTTTTTGGAAGTGGTAGGTATTAAATCGGCCGTTTTGAATTTATAGAATCTGATACTAAGTTTGCAGTTTGTGACCTCAAAAACACCCAAGAAATTCAAAAAATTGCCCGCCATATTGGATCCGCCATTTAAAATTTTTAAATTCTGAGTTTGTCTTCGCAATCAGCGACCACAAAAAACCCTGGGTAACGAGGTTGAAGGTAATCCGATCGATTTTCAAAATATCGACCGCCATATTGGATCCGCCATTTTGAATTTTTCCAATCTGACTCCAGATTCGTATTCAGCGACACCAAAAACCCCCAAGTGACAAGTTTAAAGCCAATCCGGTAAGATTTTGAATTTTGGCCAGTTTTGATCCCTTTTTATTTCAATTAATCAAAAATGTGTGCTCATTATTTATTATAAGACTTTCAAGTTTCTACGTAGATTGTACGTTATCTTAAGAATTTCAGATTGTTTAACTATCTCATAGTAAATAATTTAAATTTTGTTCCTTTCCATTTTCTTTTCGATAAGTTTCTTCAGTACCTTGTAACCATCGAAGTCCGAAGATTATAGGAGGTTCTGAAGCTGCAAACGGTGAATTACCATTTATGGTTAGCCTGACAAGACGCGGGGGACATTTTTGTGGTGCCAGCATATTGAATGAGCAATGGCTTGTGACAGCAGGGCATTGTGTTTGCAATGGACTGAACAAAATCTTTCAAATATCGCAAATTCAAGGGGTTATTGGCCTTCACAGTATTTCGCAATACCTTAGTGGTAACACTGCAGAAAAATCAGCACCTATTCGAATTAACTTTAAAAGTATAATACCGCATCCGAAGTATGAATGCACCAATGTGAAAAACGATATTGGTATGCTTTTTTTTTGCTTCATGGAATCATTAATGACTCTCGTAATTTTAGCTTTGCTCCAACTGGATACTCCTATGGTGTTTACAGAGCGAGTTAAACCAATTTGCGTAAGTGTTGAAAGTCCTCACAAAGAGTACGAAAATCAATTAGCAACCGTATCAGGTTGGGGATGGACAAATGAGAATCAAGAAGAAGGCCCGAAAGCGGATGTTCTAAAAAAAGTGGCAGTAAAAATCTGGAACAACAATAGTTGTGAAAAGTCTTACAAACTGCATGGGAAATCAAATAGTTTGATCTCAGATACCCAGCTATGCGCTGGACTCAAAAATGGAGGAGCCGATTCATGTTGGGTAAGTGCTACATCTAAAGTTCCATATACATACTCACGTCCATATGTAATTCTATTTTCTTATAATACATCACAAACTACAATAGGCTGACTCTGGAGGACCCCTTATTATGAAAGATCAAATATTGGTGGGCATTGTTTCTACAGGTATCGGATGTGCCAGACCAGGGCTTCCGGGGATATACACACGCGTTAGCAAGTATGTGAGCTGGATTGAATCGGTTTTACGTTAATAATCCCTGTGATAAACATGTAGCGAAGTATTTTATAGCGTGTAGAATGTGTAAAAATAATTAGTTGATGTACCTGAAACTTACTTTATAACTAAGCAATAGAAAAATTTATAGAAATTATATGTACGAAATTGTACATAACTACATTTCCTTAAAAGTAGTGTAATGTATAGTAGCTATTAATATTTAGTTGATATCATTGGAATCTGTGTCTTTGATTTGAATAATTCCATTAAAAGACAGGGCGCATAGTCTAAGTTTCTATTTACAAAAAAAACGTAGAAAATAAAGAATTGCAAATTTCATAGATATTAGTTTCGTTCGTCAACTTGTCTGGATAAAACTCAAAAAGCAAAATTGCTCTCAGAGAGCAAAATTGCTCTCAGAGAAAGAGAGAAAAACCAAGAAGTACGGGAACGCTTTTTGGGTAAAAACAGGTTAAACTGTCAAATACACTGTGGACGCCAAATTTTGTTTACGTACCAGTTTTTTATCATTTCGTGATCTGCTAAATTTCTTATTTAATCAGTCTACAGATGAATCTTACAGACTATATACAGAACATATTTAGAATATTCAATTAAATATGGAAAACAATTTTTGCTTCAAGGTCAATAAAAATTGTTGAATTTTTACTTAAAGTTATATAAATTAAAACAAAAATCTATGTAAGTATAATTGTTGCAGAATCGAATTCATCTTATAATTGGTTCATTGAAGGCATAGTTTGTTTTGTGGACTTGGTCTACGAAGAAACGAACCCGCGTCAAATTATGGTGATTATTATTATTATTATTATTAGTACGTCGGGTATACTCGCGCTGCGACCTAAAAGATCTATTGTGCTAAACCCTGATTGTGGTCACTCCAACCTTAGGCTATTCAAGAAATTAAGCACATTGGAGGGTGCCGTGTTCCAAATCTTGGATGGAGAAGACAATCGTTCCCCAAGGTGCATCAGTCTGCTATTCATGATACGCGGGCAGTCACACAGAATGTGCTCTAAGGTTTCCTCCGCCAGCCCACATNCCACAGAACCTGCAGTCCGTCTCTACAGAAAGCCCCATTTTGTTTAGATGGTACCTTAACTTGCAGTGTCCTGTCAGGTAGCCTGTAATAGTCCTAAGACCCTCCCGGCTGAGTTCACGGAGTCTTTCTGAGTTCCTCTTGGAAGGAGTTATGAATTTCTTTGATTGTCTCATTCCCTTTGACTTACGCCAGTGGGCAGCAATCTGAGATTCCTCCCAACTCCTAAGTAGTTCTGCAGTGTATCCTATAGATGTACCACAGAAAGGCTCGGGACCATGCATTCGCGTTTGGGCCCCACGTTTTGTGAGATAGTCAGCCCTTTCGTTGCCTTTAAACCCTTCATGCCCAGGGACCCACCACAGCGTAACTCTATTATGGGCTCCTAGGCTATTCAGAAGAGTTTTACAACTGTCCACAAGCCTTGATGTCGTTTTAAATGAGTCTAAGGCCCTTAGTGCTGCCTGGCTATCCGACATAATATTTATTCTGGCCCCGTTTGTCCTTCTCCGAAGACATTCTCGAACACAGACTTCGATTGCGAAGATCTCCGCCTTGAATATGGTTGAGTATAAGCCCATTGGCAGACTTTTCTGGAACCTTGGTCCAAGCACGCCTGCCCCAGTACTCCCGTCTTCCATCTTTGATCCATCGGTATACCATACTTGGGACCCTTTGTCAATCATAGATATTATCGCTTTACAGCAGTCCCGTTCAGGAATTCTGACCATGTAGGGCTTATCAAAGGATAATTTTGGTAGCATGATATCTGTGAGCTTGATATAGGGATCATCCAGAAAAGGCTTGAGAACCTCCAAGTGACCCCAAAGATCTCCACTCTTCATGCTGATTACATTGGGCAGCCGTATGGAGCTCCAGCAGGCCTCCTTTTCTATCAGAATAGATAGAGGAGGAATGCCTGTAATTATACCGAGGGCATCCGTTGGACAGGTGCGCATAGCTCCTGTGATGGCCACACAGATCAAGCGGTGTAGCTTGCTCAAGGTGGCACACGCACTTGCTTTCTTTGCTTTTGGCCACCAGGCCAGTGCCGCATATGTGACAACAGGTTTCACGACCGTATTGAAAGACCAATACGTTAGTTTGGGTGATATTCCCCAAGTTTTACCATGAAGTCTCTGGCAGGCATAAAACGCCCTTCTAGCCTTGTTGGTAATGTTAAGGAGATGTGAGTTCCAATTGAGCCTTTTGTCCAGAGTTACCCCTAGATACTTCTCCTCTTCTGAGAACTCAATTTCTGTCCCCGCCAAGGTGGGTTTAGTCAAGTTAACTTTCCTTCTTTTGGTAAATGGGACAACGGTGGACTTCTGCGGGTTTATTGACAATCCTTTTGAAGCACACCAGTCTTCCTTTAAACTGAGCGCAGCTTGCAATCTGGAACAAATTGTGTCCTCATGCCAGCCGACAACGTAGATGACTAGGTCATCTGCATATCCATATGCCTTGAATCCATTGCCATTTAGCTTTTCAAGAAGTTCGTCAACAACCAGTGTCCAAAGTAGGGGCGATAAGACTCCCCCTTGAGGACAGCCACGGGTGGCATTTACTGCTTGCCTGTCGTCTCCTAGTTCCGCTATTATGGTTCTGGACCTCAACATGCTTATGATCCAATCCGTTAGAAGGACAGGAATATCCTTTCGTATCATAGCTGTCGATATTGCTTCATAAGACGTATTGTCGAAAGCACCTGATATGTCCAGGAATGCACACAAAGCTATCTGTTTATACCGTATTGTAGTAATAGTAGATTTGCCTGCCTGGTCAATAAGTGTTTCTAATGTCTTTACTAGAAAGGAACTGAGGCTAATTGGCCTGTACGCCTTTGGGAGTTGTGCTTAGTTTTTCCCCACTTTGGGTATAAAGACCACTTTGGCTTCACTCCATGTTGTTGGTATGTGCGCAAGGAAGAGACTTGCTCTCAGCAATCTAACTAGTGGCCCAGATATTAAGCCCAAGCTCTGCTGCAGCAGGCATGGGTAGATGCCATCTGGACCAGGGGATTTATATGCACTAAAGGTTGAAATGGCCCACGATATCTTTTCCACACTGACGATTCTTCTTCTAGGCCTCTTGTCTTTCTATTTGCGCACACAGCGTTCGCCGTGTTTGTTGAAAGACATGTGCCTTGGGGAATACATCCAGGCAAGTGGGTTTCTAACAGAAGCCTGCTGGTTTCTTCCGGGGTGCCAGTGTAGGTACCATCTGCTTTTTTCAAAGTGCATAGGACTTTCAGATAATCTAGTTTAAGGGCCTTCTGAAGGCGATGCACCTCTGGAAGAGAGGAAATACTTCCGCAATGCTCACGCCACGTAGCCCTTTTAGACAGACCTTCTGAGCTCACAGTTGTAAGCGGTTAGGGCTGACTTGTAGGCGGTCCAGTCACCTGTTGACTTTGCCCTATTGAAAAGTTTCCTGGCTCTTTTCCTAAGTTTTCCGAGAGAATCGTTCCACCAAGGGATATTCCTTTGAGACTTCTTGGTTCTCACTGGGCAGCTCTCTTCAAAACCTTGTTTGAGGGCATCTTGGAACTTTCTCGCCTCGTCCTCAAGTTCATAGACGGATGAAGTTGGTGCCGTAGAACCATTCACTTCCCGCTCTATGTGGAGGCGAAAGAGTTCCCAGTTTGTTTTTCTGGGATTTCTGTAAACATGGTTTGTCAGTCTTTGGGCTTCTATATCGAATCCAATATGCCGGTGGTCCGACATAGGTACCTCATTTGAGACATGCCAGTTTGAGATAAAGGTCGACAAGCTAGTTAAGGAAATTGTCAAGTCTAGAACCTCCCCTCTTATAGCATTGACAAAGGTCGGTTCATTACCCCGGTTAAGAATAAATAAATTGTTTTTAGTGATAAATTCAAGAAATGACTCACCTCTAGAATTGGTGTCCGAGCTACCCCATACACAGTGATGGGCATTGGCGTCGCAGCTCATTACAAAACAAAAGTACTTACCATACTTGATATTTCTCCGCTACGATATATTTTATAAAGTGAAAATGCATATGTACTTTTGTTTTTGCTTAATCAACTTTCAATTCGTTTGAACACCTGATGGTTTCACACTTTACCAGATGCTACCAGAAATAAGTCTTCGGAATAAATCTTGCAACTTCTAACAAAGAGAGGACTGATTTTGCTCTCCCATTTTTCCCCTACTTTACCAGAGAATCGAGTACGGGAACACTTTCTGATAAATTCCTGCAAACTCTTGCGAGTTAGGGAACGCAACTATTGTGGGAAGTTTCCACAATTAAACTTAAGTGCCGTTTAAATATTCATTTGAAATTGGCCCTTAAAGCGCAGTTACCCATGGACGTAAAAACGGAGAATGCATCAGCTGGAACTCTGACAGCAGTCGTTGCTTGAGTTAATCTGCTCTTTTGTCAGATTGCGACCCCCCTTTCACAACTTGGTGAATACCTATTTAGTTTTTGAACTGTTCGGAGAAATTCTTTTCAAGGAAATGTTTAATAACAAAGATTGTTTGATGTGAGTCCAAATGTAGACATGGGACCAAAGAGAAAGGTCGCCACCCACTATCAAAAATGTATACACATAAAAATACATATTTAAGTTTTAGGTACATTTATCTACTTTCGGGTATAATTTTTTCGGCAAATAAGTACAATTTAAGAATTAATTTTCTTTCCTAGTATTTTATGACGGCAATAGGTGAATGCTGTAAAGTCGACGAAAGGTTAGCGGTCCGCGGATGGCGCCAGCTTTATTTCCTACATCGTGGCTCTTATACACATATGTATGTATGTACATAACTACATACAACAAGCGTTGACAACAATTCGAGATAGAAAACTAACTCTAGGCGAGAGATAACAATTGTCTACCATGAACCACGATACAAAAAATAAAGGTCGCGCCATTCGCGGACCGCTAACCCTCTCCTCGTTGATTTGACAGCATCCACCCAATCGCTGACGTCATAAAATACTTTTGTTTACATTCACTGTTGCCAACTTGATGCTTTTCGCACCAAATTTAGTGGGTATTCAAAACGCGAAAATTTTTGAGTTTTGTGCTTGGTGCGTTTTTGGTGCTTTTGTTTTTAGTTTGAAGACACCAAATTAGAAAATCTTAAAAAAAATTAAGCAAAATTTATAGCAATCGTAAGTGTGGTAAGCAATTTTACAAAAATTTAAACAAAATCATGGCACAGTGACAATCATAAGTGACAAAGAAATATGTGGCAGCACCTTCAATCATGCCAGAAGAAATCGACCGTTGTGCAAGAAACATTGATTTTTGAATCGGCATCCTTACAATAAAATTATGTATTCATATAAAGTCCATAAAATACACCAATAAAAATTTGATGCTTTTTCAAAGTCAAAACTTGCCAACACTGCCTTTTGGTCGATGCTTCCTCTTTTTCTTGTCGAGTTCCTCTTGCTCTCTCATTCTGGTATTTTTTGACGTCACGGCCAGTTGCTCTCAACTCGGTTGGCGCAATCTTGTATTCTACCATTCTTGACCATGAACCAACTAACAAGATCGCGCAATCAGAAAAGAATGAAAAAAGGAAATTTCTGAGCGTTTTTGACATGAATGATGTTGGGTCGGATGCACATATGTACATAGATATGTGTGTATTTCAGCACGTTCCATTTGTCATCAAGAATGATAGAATACAAGATTGCGCCAATGAGAGAGGATTTTTGAGCGTAATTTTTGCGTGACGTCATCTTGGTGCAATTGCGAGAGAGATGCCAAAACGCATATAAAAATATGTAAACAATGCAGAAAAATGTGTTAATTTTAATATTAAAATTGTTATTTGGTCTTTTCGTATGCTCACAATCAACAATTGCACCAGGATGACGTCACGCACACAGCTGATTCTGTCAAAATCACAAAGAGCGGATTGGCGATACCGCGATTGGCGCAATCTCTATTTCTCTCAATCGTGGTGTCATATTCATGCATTTAAATAACATAGCTAGGGATTTTTACCTTGTAAGCAAAGAGTTAAGCTTATACTCTTATGCACATGTATATATGTATGTACATTCTCTTTATTTCTTATTTTTTATCTCATGCTTTGTGCTATATTCATCATAGCTTGATGGAACTAATGCCTTAGTTGAATTTGGGCAGCGAAACTAGACGGTCGGTGTTTTAATTTCAAGGTTTTCACCCCCGCAACTTTAAAGCAATTTAGGTATCAAGAGGAAAATGTGATCACACATTTTGGCGCCCAGCATGGGGCCCTTGATTCTATTGGAATTAAAATCCCGTAAATTTTCCAACTCTGCGAAAATTGCATTCGAGATTACAAGGAGCTGTTTCCCAGAGTGCTAACATTGCGTAGTAGGCCAGTACATTGTCTCCGAACACTTTGCAAGGACATCGCTTGCTGCATTTACAAAATTGCAGCCCAGCACTTTAAAAGAAGCCAGTGTTTGTATAGTAAAATACTGGGCGGCCAGTTATCGCTCATTGTACATAAATATGTAATCTAGTACAGTACATAAAATTCATTTGCACATGTACATAGCCTGCCAGAACCACACCGCTATGTTCTATTGTTCTTCAGGCATCGCTATAGGAGCGCTGTCATTGTCACCCACTACGCTATAGGAGCGTTGTTGTTAGCGGTACGTTATTATCGCACCACTTCGTAACGAAGTCTTTATTGTTGGTGGTGCAGTCCATCAGCATCATTGCATTGGCGGTAGCGGCGATTGAAATCACGCCACCACAACCAAGTGGCTTTGCATATGTCAAATATTTCGCATAAAAACCATATACACATTTTTACATCGTCGCATCACTCGTTATTCAATTTGGTCATAGCCTACCGCTACACTCCTTTGTATTAAGGAACAAAATATAGCAGTGTTTTACATACATACATTGAATGTGTTCATTCAGTTAGCACTTCTGAATAAGAACGTTTAGTCGATACGAATTATACAGCAGTTGATTTTCGAGTTGCGGATCCTATGTATTAAGATTTAACGACAATTAATTCTTAATTTGTATCACCAAATGGACAACTTAGAAGCTCTTAAGCAGCAGCGTACTAATCTTCGTCGGAACGTAACCCGCATTCGCAGCACAGTTGATACAAAACCTGGAGTCTCGTCAGCTGAACTAAATTGTCGTTTGTCTATCTTAGAAGCCTACTTCAAGCAGGTAATGACAGTGCAGAAGTGGAGAATATGGATCCATATGAAGCCCAGCGGGACACCAGAAGTGAAATCGAAGATGCATACGCCGCTATTAAGGTTTGCATTAAGGAGCAATTGGGTGCAGACGCCCATAATACAACCGTGGCCGATGCTTCGCCCTGCGTTTCTCATTCAACATCCATGAAGCTACCACTACTGGCACTTTCTACGTGTGATGGCAAGTACTCCGAATACAAAAACTTCGTAGCGTCATTTAAGCAAGTGATTGATTGACCTAGCTTGTCTTCTATCGAGAAGTTCAACTAACTGCTTAATTGTTTGAAGGGGGCGGCCTTAGAAACTGTTAAGGCATTTCAGATCTCTTCTATGAACAACCCGATGCTCGTCTTTTTGGATAATATAAGTTCCCTCTTCAACTTGCCGAATTTTTCCAAATCGAATGCGCAACATCTGCGTAGTCGCATTGACAATGCATCAGCCTTGTACAACTCATTGCTGTCACTCGGTTCTGAGTCGCAAATTGCTCAGGCTATGCTCATCTCGATAGTGATGGACAAAGTCGATCAGGACACTAGGAAGAAATGGAATGAGTTTTTAGACTTCAGAGATCTTCCGACGTGGACATCTTGCGTTAGCGTCGTCGAACGACGTTGCCAATATCTATCATCTATAGGTAAGCCCGGCAAGGATATTACTATGAGTCAACAATCGTTGAGTAAACCACGCAACCAAAAACCACAACGACAAGCGTTTACCTTCAACTATACACCGCCAGCCTGTCACGTTTGCTCAAATACCGAACACAGAACCTTTAGAAGCCCTCAACTTATTGGAAATACGCTTAATCAATGCTACGATACTGCAAAACGTTTGGGCCTCTGCATTAACTGTCTCGGTAAAGGTCACCAGGCTGCNTTAGAAGCCCTCAACTTATTGGAAATACGCTTAATCAATGCTACGATACTACTGTTTGGGCCTCTGCATTAACTGTCTCGGTAAAGGTCACCAGGCTGTGAAGTGTCCATCAACGCACAGATGCCGAACGTGCACTCGTCTACATCACACGCTGTTACATCGAGATGCTAATAACACAGCTTCACCGGTGGCACCACAGCCCATAGGGATGATACAGCAGAGTTCAGATGCCGTGGTTCATACACACAAGGACACTTGTTTGAATCGACCACTGCGTTGGTACAGGTTAAGGATGCTACAGGCCGTTACAGAATTGGCCGCGCTCTACTGGACTCCTGCTCCTAGGTAAATTTCATATCTGATGAGTTCGCATAAATACTTCGGTTGCCCCGTAAGAGAAGCAACTTGGAAATTCGTAGCATTTGGCTGTCACAAACTCAGGTTACGCATCACGCTTTGTGGAATTAGAATTGCCACTCGAATTCTGTGTCACATCGAACATCGCCTATCATCCTGAATCGGAAATCGACATTTCATCATGGAATCTACCCAAGAATACGCTATTGGCTGACGAAAAATTCAACAAGTCGCGCCGCATTGACCTACTCCTTGGCACCGAAGCATTTTTTGAGATCCTATCCGTTGGGCAAGTGAAACTTGGTCCTAATTTGCCTGTACTGCTGAAGACCCTCCTGGGATGGATTGTTTCCGGTCGTTGTGATGCTAGATCTACAACACCGCACAGCTATGCACTATCACTGGACGAATCCATAAACCAGAACGTAGAGCGCCTATGGCGTATCGAAGATGATAGGAGACCTGCTGATACCTACACTCCAGAGCAACGCAAATGTGAGGAAATATTAATCACCACTGTTCGTTGACAAAACGATGGCCGAATTGTAGTTCGTCTTCCATTGTTTGCTAGGTCGCTCATATAAAACCGCCCGCAGACGCTTTGAAGCTCTTGAACGTCGCTTAAGCCGCACACCAGATGTTAAGCCACAATACATAGACTTTATGTTAGAGTTCCAACGTTTGAGCCATACGAGCTTGGTGAGTACGCCGAAAATGAATGTGCCTCATTTCGGTATACCCCACCACTGTGTATTTAAGCCAAACAGAACGTCGACGAAGTTACGGGTTGTCTTCGATGCATCCTGCTAGACTACGTCACAGAGTCACTAAACGACTTATTGATGGTTGGACCAACCATACAGCCCGATCTATACACGCTCTTCCTTCGTTTTCGCTTGTATCGCTACGCAATTACTGCCGATATTGTCAAAATGTTCAGGCAGTATATACTCTGAAGAAATACACCCAATGAACCGCTTTGGACATATGAACTCAATACAGTCACTTACGGGACCGCTACAGCTCCATATATTGCCATACGTAGTATGTCATATTTGGCTGATCAATACTTGTATAAGTTTAAAATCGGTGCCGAAGCCATAAAATCATCATCAAGATGACTTCATTTGCGGAGCAAAATCTATTGATCGTGAAATCAAAACAGAAGTTACCGAAATTCTTCGTCGTGGTAGATTTGAACTTGCAAAATGGCATTCAAACTACAGCGAGTTTGTCGATGATTGCACCATAAAAGAACTAAATCTGGACGACAACGCTATAACTAGCACTCTGGGGTTAAGATGAAATCAACAAGAAGACGTTTTTATGTTTACACTTGTACCTAGGCAGACATTTAACGTTGTCTCTAAATGCTCAATACTGTCAGTGGCTTCATCTCTATTCGATCCGTTGGGATTAGTGTCACCCATCATCATAATGGCAAAAATTATTCCGCAAGAACTGTGGCTACTTAGGCTGCAGTGGGATGAGTCTACAACCAAATGCTGCGAGCCTTCAGTTGCACGGTTTCTGCGATGTATCTATCAGAGCCTATGGATGTTGCATCTACGCACGTACGGTCAGCGCTGATGGCAAGGTTAAGGTGAACCTAGTCACATCGAAATCTAGAGTTGCACCAACTAGAAAACTATCGCTTCCGAAATTGGAATTGTGCGGCGCCCATTTGCTGGCACTACTTTTTGCCAAAATCAAGGTGAACTTTGCTGACAACAAGTATTCGACATTCTTGTGGAGTGGCTCACAAATCGTGCTATTCTGGATTCAACATCACTCCGCCACACTGTCCACGTTCGTCGGAAACCGAATATCTGAAATACAGGAGCAAACTTCCAGCTGTCAGTGGAAGTATGTTCCAACGCGCTGTAACCCCGCCGACCTATTATCAAGGGGATGTTCGGTGGGTGAGCTAAACCAGTCTATGTGGTTCGAAAGTCCTGCATATTTGAAACAAAATCAAGACGAGTGGCCAACACAAAAGCGGGGTGATATTGACCATGACGTATTGACTACGTGCCATGCATTGTATTATTTGGAATTAGCAGATCAAATATTTATTTATTTATTTATTTAATACTAGCTGTCCCGGCGAACTTCGTCCCGCCGAAGATTAGATTTTTAATTTAAACATTTTGGTCGAACAGTTTCTCCAACAATCCACATTTACGATTTGTACTGGCACATTCATCGACTAAGACTATGGTTTGGTGGTCGTTTGGCGCCCTAAATATNCATTTAACGTTGTCTCTAAATGCTCAATACTGTCAGTGGCTTCATCTCTATTCGATCCGTTGGGATTAGTGTCACCCATCATCATAATGGCAAAAATTATTCCGCAAGAACTGTGGCTACTTAGGCTGCAGTGGGATGAGTCTACAACCAAATGCTGCGAGCCTTCAGTTGCACGGTTTCTGCGATGTATCTATCAGAGCCTATGGATGTTGCATCTACGCACGTACGGTCAGCGCTGATGGCAAGGTTAAGGTGAACCTAGTCACATCGAAATCTAGAGTTGCACCAACTAGAAAACTATCGCTTCCGAAATTGGAATTGTGCGGCGCCCATTTGCTGGCACTACTTTTTGCCAAAATCAAGGTGAACTTTGCTGACAACAAGTATTCGACATTCTTGTGGAGTGGCTCACAAATCGTGCTATTCTGGATTCAACATCACTCCGCCACACTGTCCACGTTCGTCGGAAACCGAATATCTGAAATACAGGAGCAAACTTCCAGCTGTCAGTGGAAGTATGTTCCAACGCGCTGTAACCCCGCCGACCTATTATCAAGGGGATGTTCGGTGGGTGAGCTAAACCAGTCTATGTGGTTCGAAAGTCCTGCATATTTGAAACAAAATCAAGACGAGTGGCCAACACAAAAGCGGGGTGATATTGACCATGACGTATTGACTACGTGCCATGCATTGTATTATTTGGAATTAGCAGATCAAATATTTATTTATTTATTTATTTAATACTAGCTGTCCCGGCGAACTTCGTCCCGCCGAAGATTAGATTTTTAATTTAAACATTTTGGTCGAACAGTTTCTCCAACAATCCACATTTACGATTTGTACTGGCACATTCATCGACTAAGACTATGGTTTGGTGGTCGTTTGGCGCCCTAAATATCCGAACGAAAGGGTTATGTCCATGAGAAGTTCCCTGGTGGCAACAATGATCCGGATCTATAGTGAATATGCCCTAGAAACTTTATCTTCTAGTTGGTGGCAATTTCAAAATGAATGCGTATCCTTGTTCAACAGAAATACAATATACATATATAGACTGAGATGAAATACCTTAAAAGCCAGTTTCGTGAAAGTAATTTAAGTGAAAATATATTTCTTTCTGTCAGGTTCTATATTAAATTCAATTAAAAAAATAAATTTTCATTAAATTGCTTTCATGAAACTGGCTTTTAAGGTTTTTCGACAGCTGGTGATTTGAGATTTACCACTGCGCAACTCAACCCTGGTTTCTTCGAATGAAGCTTTAAGGCATAATAATATTGGCAAATCATATCCATTGGGCCAATCGTAATACACGAGAGCTCGATATACTCAATGGTGCAACAGGTCGGTTAGTCTGACATTTATCACCTTATCTCACTTGTAAATTTTTAGTAATAACTCGACCTCAGCACCACCTGGCAATTGGACTGCCTTTACCGTTTCCAATACATGTTTTGAATATTCGCCAAATCGGATCATAAAAAAGATTTTAAGTAATAACTCAACTCCAGCGCCAACTGGCGGATTAAATTGTGAAACTAAACTATACAGAGACCCACTCAAACAAACACACAAAACTTTGTTAAAATCCCTCCAGCCATTTAGGATTTCACTCACAAATATACCTACAGAATAATTATATACACATTAAAAAATAAGTAAAAGTCAGTATGTTTTGTACTTTTCCACGCCCTCTTTTCAAAGAGCCCATTTTTCTCAATGAGTATGGGATTAATTTCATATATCTCCATACGAAGTGTTCCAGTACTGTACCATGAACACTTCTAGAGATTCGCAATATGAAATTCGGCTTGTATGGTAGGTGCCACGTCCCCTTTTCCAATAGCTCAATATTGTCTCCATGACTATGCGATTAATTTCATATATCACCACACCAAGTTCCAGTACTCTACCAAGAACAATTCTAGAGATATGCATAGGGCTGCCAGATATCTCCGTTGCCAAACCGGGACACTTTGGTCAGAGAACGTTTATAAATGAGAAGCCTNATGTTGCATGCATTGTGAAAAATTCTCTGTGCCAATTGTGTTAGATTTACCAAAGCAGAGAACGTTTATAAATGAGAAGGCGCATTTTCTGTGTGAACTAATTGCTGCCAGAAATTTTGGGGTGCAGTCGGCCAAATATACCACTCGTCGGCTGCCACCATACCAAAAATTTTTCCGTGTCACCACACTTCGGCAAATTTACCATAGTTCAACGCAAAAAATAAGAAGGAAACAGGTAAGAGGAACAGCAATATAATAAGCAAAGGCAGAGGGGATGCTTGCGGAGGCGAGCGAGGCAGAAAATGCGCCTTCTCATTTATAAACGTTCTCTGCTTTGGTAAATCTAACACAATTGGCACAGAGAATTTTTCACAATGCATGCAACATTTTTTTGTATTCATTTTTTATAAAAATACAGTTTATACTACATCAAAAAACATAAAAATAAAATTTCTAAACTTTGTGCAAAACTCAGAAAATTTCAAGGAATTTTGAAAATTAAGTTTTGTTCCATACAAACTATGTTTGACAATTCCTTTTGTATGGAAGACACTGCCAGCAAAAACAAAATTGCTAAAAATCAACGCGATTTTGTAGCAACTTCAGACTTGCACTTTATTAATTGGCTAAAAAGCTACATTTCCAAAAATATCTGATGAAAAATTCTCTGAGCTAATAATTTTGTACGGTACTGTACTTATAAGTAAACTAGGTTCCATGAAAAAAAAATCATTAAAAAATCAGTCATATTTTTCGTTGCTGTGAGTTTGTTTCAACTTCTGACTTTTCCTTAATATATGTAATTGTAAAACTCTGTACACGACATTTTTAACGTATGTATTTACCTATATTGAGCGAATTTCTTTCCTTAGTCCATTGAGATGAAAGAAGGGAAAAAATTCCTCTACATTAGGAGGTTTGGCCAAGGTGTATTAAACAAGATGTGATGGACAACTCAGTGAGGCTCTCTTTTAAGGTAATATAACGTCAATAAATATAAACAAATGGCAACTCTTCTGTTAAAGCGGGAAGGAATTTATACATTCTCTTTGGCATTTTCTAAGGGTAATTAAAACACTATAAACACACATTTTTATGTTATATAAACTTTGTCGCGAAAACTTATGCTGGATTTCCACTAGGCATTAAATGGCAAAAATGGCAAATGACAAAGTCGGGCATTAAAAAATAATCGTGTCATTACATTAAAAAATAGTCATTAAGTTCATTTCCACATGGCATTTTTTTAAATGGCATACATTTTTTGTCATTTCAATGCCTAGTGGAAATTCGGCATTACATTGGAAGTAAAGCACGCACGAAAATAAAACGAGCAAATAAAAATTTCTGCAATTAAAATCTGCACACTTAAGTGAAATCCGGGACATTTTAAGGTTGGACCGGGACACCGGGACAAACAGTCTAAAACCGGGACATGTCCGGGAAAACCGGGACGTCTGGCAGCCTTAATATGATATGCAATAAGAAAAATTCGACTTGTATGGGAGGTGCCACGCCCGTATAAAGTTCCAGTAATCTACCATGAACACTTCTAGAGATACTTATTATGAAAATTCGGTATGTATGGGAGGTGCCACGCCCCCTTTTCAAATAGTCAGAATTTTTCTTCATGAGTATGCCATTGATTTCATATATCTCCATACCAAGTTCCAGTACTCTACCACGAATATTTCCAGAGATATGCAGTATGACAATTTCGGTTTCTATAGGAGGTGCCACGCCATTTTCCAATAACTCCAATTTTTCTCCATAAGTATGTGATTGATTTCATATATTTCCGTAGCTAGTTCAAAAATTTTACCATGAACGCTTCCAGAAATATGCAGTATGATTAATTTCATATATCTCCATACCAAGTTCCAATACTCTATCATAAATACTTCCAGAGATATGCAGTATGAAA
Source organism: Rhagoletis zephyria (assembly GCF_001687245.7). NCBI lineage: Eukaryota > Metazoa > Arthropoda > Insecta > Diptera > Tephritidae > Rhagoletis > Rhagoletis zephyria. The sequence continues at coordinate 42,983 of NW_016161049.1, forward strand.
AATTCGGTTTGAAAGGGAGGTGCCACGCCCTTTTCCAATAGGTCCAATTTTTCTCCAAGATTATGCGATCGATTTCATATGCGCCAATACCAAGTTCCATCACTCTACCATGAACACTTCCAGAGATATGCAGTATGAATATGTTTGTATGGGAGCTGCCACGCCCCCTTTTCCAATAGCTCAAATTTTCCCCCAAGAGTATGCGATGGATTTCATATATCTCCATACCAAGTTCCATCACTATTTTATGAACATTTCCAGAGGAATGCAGTATGAAAAGTTAGGTTTGTATGGGAGGTGCCTAGCCCCCTTTTCCGATAGCTCCAATTTTTCTCCAAGAGTATGCGATGGATTTCATATATCTCCATACCAAGTTCCATCACTATTTTATGAACATTTCCAGAGGAATGCAGTATGAAAAGTTAGGTTTGTATGGGAGGTGCCTAGCCCCCTTTTCCGATAGCTCCAATTTTTCTCCAAGAGTATGCGATGGATTTCATATATCTTCATACCAAGTTCCAGAACTCTACCATGAACATTTCTAGAGATATGGAGTATGAAAAATTCGGTTTGTATGGAAGGTTCTACATAACAGCAGGGTTTTTATGCGTAATTATATATATACATATGTATGTATGTACATAAATATGCATATACAAATGTAAGTGCTAACAGCAATGTTAGTTGCTCTTTGTGGCAAGATAAACGACTCTACATACATAATTGCCTACATTATTTCTCCATGAACTGTACATACATATTTTTTTTTTTAACATAAGAATCAACATTAACGTTAACATTAGCACGTTTGTATATGTATACATAACCCTTGCTTTGCGATGTATTCCGTACGAATTAAAAGCAAAGGACGCTCTCAGCGCTGAGCAGCTCTGTTATGTGGGCATGTAAATATGTTAGATTCTATAGGATTTTTAAAGTCCTGCAGTTCCATTTTTAGAAAGTATTTAAACTTTTTTTTACCTAATACAATGAGAATCCCATCCAGAACCTATAACCGAAATTACAAAAAAATCGGTACAGCCGATCTCGAGCTTTGCGAACAGAAAAAAAACGGCTTTCAAAATATATATTAGTATAGATAAAGTTTATGAACAAACAATTCTTACAGACTACTAACATAGTTTAATAAGATCATATAAAAGATTTCAAAAGATCAATGGAAACATTTTTAGGCAAAGAAAAATCAAGCTCGACAAAGAATGATATCTGGTTAAATTCATTAAGAGTGCGGGCAATTGGTGCATTTCGCGCATAATTTGTTCTACTATTAATGCCATAAAAAGGGTAAAAGTTTGGAAGTTCTCTTCTTGGAACATTAAATCAAATCATCACAATCAAAATCTCCCTGGATAACGCCATAAATAAAAGTTAAAGAAAGAATTGACCTTCTCCTTTCTAAGGGTTTAAGAGCTAAAAGAAGTAAACGAGCATTATGTGATGGAACAGGATCAGTGAATCGCAGGGACCGCAATGCATACCTAAGGAACACTTTTTGAATTCGTTCAATCCGGTTAATTAAAAATTGTTGAAAAGGCCGCCAAATAATAGTGGCATACTCAAGGTGAGATCGCACAAAACAAGTGTAAAGCAATTTTAGTGTGTATGCGTCGGAGAACTCCGAACTATTCCGCCGAACGAAACCAAGCATTGCATAAGATTTAGAAATAATAAAGTTAATGTGATTCCTTCTTCCTTCTTCTTTTTTGGCGCTGTAACCGCCTAAGCGATTTTGGCCGAGTTCAGCAAAGCACGCCAGTCGTTTCTCCTCTGTGCCAACTGACGCCAATTGGAAACGCCAAGTGAAGCCAAGTCCTTCTCCACCTGATCTTTCCATCGCAGTGGGGGCCTCCCTCTTCCTCTGCTACCACCAGCGGGTTCCGAGTTGAATACTTTCAGAGCTGGAGCGTCGGTGTCCATTCGAACGACTTGACCAAGCCAGAGGAGCCGCTGTATTTTAATTCGCTGCACTATGTCCA
>NW_016161049.1:45633-52521 GCF_001687245.7 Rhagoletis zephyria
TTTGCCTTGCCCCGTCCAACGCATTTCTTGGATGGCGGTGATGTCAGCTTTTGTCCTTACGAGGACATCAACCAGCCGGGCAGAGGCACCTTCCCCATTAAGGGTCCGGACATTCCAGGTGCATGCCCTCAAATCGTAGTCCTTTAAACATTTGCCGTGGTCGTCATCATAAGGGGGGGTCTCATCCGAGGCTTTGCCTTGCTTCTTCACTGGAAGTGGTTTTTACGTGGCGGGTCCCAAGCCCAGCGCACAACCCATTGCTGGGACGGGGGTGGTTTCGCAACCAAATACACGTTTATATAGCGAGCCGCTTGCTCCAAGCAGACACCCGCTTGCAGCCGCACCTACTGGTGAACAGACGCTGCAGACTTCAGTGAGCCCTTAACCGAATAAGTCGGAGTAGCCCCACCGAAGCTACCTCTCTTTCTGCCGTGACCCAAGGCTCCTCTCGGATTTGTTACCGCATCTCGCACATGGGTTGCTCACGTTGCCCAGAGTGCGCGAACGAGGACGCAAGAGTCGGAATTGAGTATAGCCATGCAACTGTAACTGCATACCCAGCGCAACGACTATACCCCATTGCACTCCAAGTTAATGTGATTGTTTAATGTAAATTTAACATCAAAAATAACTCCAAGGTCTTTAATTTCATCAACAGTCAGCAAAGCACGATTAGCAATATTATAAGAGCTTCTAAAAATAAGGCGCGATTTTGAGTAAGTGACATGAAAGCATTTTTTAATATTTAAGCAAAGATGAGATCTAGCGCACCAAGAATAAAGATTATCAATCTCAGATTGAAGATTCAACATATCATTTGCAGAATTCACTACCGAATAAATTTTCAAATCATCAGCGTACAACAAAAACCTAGCGTATGAAAAACAGGAACAGATGTCGTTGATGAACAAGACAAAAAGTAGTGGACCTAGAATACTGCCTTGAGAACACCGGACGTTGCATGGAAGGGCTCAGAAGAATCAAGGGAGACAATACACCACCTATTACTTAAATACGACTTAAGCCATTGCGAGAAAATCGAGTGAAAGCCGAGACAGGCTAGCTTGTGAATCAGTAGCTTATGTGAAACCTTATCGAAAGCTTTGCAAAAGTCAGGAAAATGCCGAGATACAGTATTCACTAAATACAGCAAGGTTGGAAACTGTAGAACGCCCCACGACAAAACCATGTTGGTTGGAGCAAATTAAATTGTTAATGGAGAAGTAGATCTTATGCATTCGAATTACTTAGAAATATTATAGAGTTTCGATATAGGTCTGTAATTGCAGACATCACTCTTGTTTCCACATTTGTATATAGGAACTATCGAAGCCACTTTCCAGGCATCGATAAACTCACCACAGCGCAGCGACATATTGAACAATATATCTAGAGGCACAACTAACGCAGGGCAGCCTTTTAACAAAGGAGTCGAAAAACCATGAATGTCAGTTTTAGGGGAGTGCTTCAGTTTTAAAATACCATTAGAGATATCGTCTACTGAAATGGACACCGAGCCAAAATCAAGCGTAGAATTAATCTCAGATGAAAAGTCAAAATGAGGAACTTCGTCATCACAAGCAAAATTAGATTTGAAAAATTCCGCGAACAGATTAGCAGCAGCACGAGGAGTGCTGGCAAGTTTGTTATTGTAAAAAATAGTTGAAGGAATCGATGCGCACTATTTTTCGACTTAATGGAATTCCAAAACGCCTTAGGGTTGGACTTTATATTTGACTCAAAATTAAGGATATAGTTTCTGTAAAGTAACTTGTCCAAGCAATTGAATTCTTTCATATAACGTAGGTATTTGTCATGACTTGTTCTTAGTCTGTTCAAATTTTTTGTAGAATTTGTTCCTTAAATTCTTTAGCTTTTTTAAACCCTTTGTATACCATGGCAATTTATATGGCTTACTTTTTACTACTGGTACATACTTTAAGCACAGTTCAAAGTTTGTTGACCTAAAAATTTCAAAACAGGAAGCAAAATTTAAGTAAGAAGGCAGATCAGCCCAGTTTATTTCAGAGAAATGTTGATTTAGACTGGAAAACTCGCAGTGCTTTAACTTAAAAGCAACTTTTTCGTTTAAAGTTGCAGCTCCAAACTCGTAGAATTCGAGTTTAAGGACAAGAGTGTTATGGTGCATATCCGATGGAGTGATTGGCGCATGACACATAGAAAGATTAAAACTAATATTATCACTAAGGAATATGAGATCTAATAATTTATCGAGCTTATTTGTATAGCTATTAATTTTTAACAAGTTTAAGCTTAAAATATTGTCTAAAAAATAAGTTTCGAAAGACGTACAATAACTAGGCGACCAAGTAATATCGGAAAGATTAAAATCTCCTAGAATACTTATATGATTATCACCCAACCTGTCGAGTACCAAGGACGCGATGTTATCAACATGGGCTTTGTAAAGACTTTCCAAACTATTAGGTGGTAAATATGAAGCAATTAAGAATAAAGAGCCTGAATACGATGAACCACGTACGCTAACACAGAGCTGGTCAAGTAAGGTATCACTATTATCAAGTGTAATTAAAGATGCATTATACTTGCGTTGAACCGCAATTAGGACACCACCACCTCTCGAACGGCCAGTTTTAATTGCATCCCTGTCTTTGCGAAAGACGACGAATTGATTGGGATCAAAAAATTCGCCATCAAAAAAATCAGAAGTCAGCCAAGTTTCGACAATCACGAAAATATCGTATTCCAGTTGAGAGCTCAAAGCTGTTACAGCGTGAGTTTTTGTTCTCATGCCAGACGCATTCTGAAAATATATGTTACGTTGCTTGTTGGCTAAGTTTGTCTTACTATTGTAGGCTACGGGCCTTGTTGTTATTTTTCCTCTCGGGGAAAAAACTAAGAGGACGAACGTCCTTGAAGTTGTATTTGAATTTCTATCGGGCAAAGAGTACGCCTTCACAGACGATGACAAAATCCCACGAGACATATTAGGTTTGTTCCACAAGCTACTTGTAGAAAAACTCGGGCAAAGTTCAAACTGTCAGCGTATATCAAATAAACTCTAAAACTTACTTGTGGAACGCGTATGTGTAACTCGAAGTGACTTCAAGTAGCTTGTGGAACAAACATATTATCAATATCAACAATATGATCAGAGGTAGCGTTAGCAACAACAACACTACCTTCACCAGATTGAGAAGCCGAAGCAGTCTCAGTAGCATTGCCCGATTCAACAGAAGAGCGAGAGCAACAAGTAATCAACGGCAGATTTACATTTAGTGCAGCAAAATCAGCTTTTAAATCTTTAATAGCCGTGTTTTATTTGTCCAGAAATTTAAGCTATTAGCTTATTTTGTATGGAGGACTTACCCAACATAATTATATTGGCTTATGAAAAGCTATCTTGGCTTGTATATTGAACAAGAGGCATTGCCATTCAGCATCAGAAATTTTCTCCTTCAGCCAATCAGAAAGAGGCAAAAACTTACTTTGACACTATTTGCAGTCAAACAACTGTCAAAATTAGGCTAACATAGGAAATAAGCTAATTTCGTTTTATTTGACCAAGATTTAGCTATTTGCTTGGAATGGTTGAATAAAACATGCTTAATGTTGTTAGCTACACCAATGTTATTGTCACTTAACGTTTTATGCATAAAGCGCAGCTCAGCTTGCATGTCGTTGACTTTAGCAAGCAAATTATTGTTTTCGTCGAGTGATGATTTAAGCATAGATAAAATCTGAACATTATTAGCTTTTAGCGCGGCAATTTCCGAATGCAGTATTGCAGTGTTTTAATTAAAGTGCTCTTATCAGCTTGAAGAGCATTCATAACAGACATCACACGCACTTGTTCGGATTTGAGAATTACAATTTCACTGAGTACGGTAGATAAAGCGTTTAGCACTTTATTTTCATTCCCACTCTCATTTTTCGACTTAGTCAATGCAGGTTTTGGAATTTTTTGTTGAGAGACATTATTAGCCATGGGGATTTTTTGAACACAAGCATTAGATGTAGGTAGAGATTTATCTCTGTCATCCTGATTAACGGAGGGAGGAGGAGAGCGAAGAGATTTCCGGCGCTTATCAGAGCACTCATTGCAGACGAACTTGTTGTCAGAGCCGACCAAAAATTTCACATCAGCGGGAAAAACACCGATGATATCCAAGCACTTCGCAAGGGAAGAGAGGTCAGCGGCCACCTTAAGTTTTTAAATCCTATCTTACAGGTGACTGAAGGACTTATGCTGCTTAAGTTTGGAGGTCGGTTGGAGTTGGCAGACGTTTAATATACCCAGAAACATCCGATATTACTCCCAGGTAAAGATGACTTTGTTCGACGATATGTACAATTTGTTCACCGGCAGAACTACCATGCGGGCCCAAAGGCATTAGTTGGCCTTATCCGTCTACGATTCTGGATTGTCAATGCATGAGAAGTAGCACGGCGCGTCGTTTGCTCATGTGTTCACAGTGTTCGCTATCGACAAACCCTGGATAGACAAATAATGGGTCAACTACCTGTCGAGCGCCATAGAGACCATTCTCAAGATGCGGCGTGGATTTTTGTGGCCCGGTTAACACGTACCTACGTATCCGCGGAAAGGTGCCTTACAAGAGCTATATCGCCATCTTTATATGTTTAGCCACGAAAGGGGGTGCATGTTGAAGTGGTTTCCGATTTGTCAGCCGAAGCATTCATTGCGGCCTTGAAGCGCTTGGTACCCAGACGCGGACTTCCGTCCGACATCTTTTGTGATAATGCTACCAACTTCACAGGAGCCAGAAACAAATTGGAGGCACTCAAACAATTTTTATTGAAAGAAGAAACGATCCATTCCATCAATAAATTTTGTTTAAATGAGTTCATCAAATTTCATTTCATCCCTCCCAGGGCTCCCTATTTTGGCGGCCTGTGGGAGTCAGCAGTCAAGAGCGTCAAGGGGTTGCTCACCCGTCCTTTAATGAATGCTCGACTCACATTCGAAGAGCTAACCACTGTAACTGCAAAAGTAGAGGCGATTTTAAACTCCTGTCCCTTGTTTCCGCTCTCATCGGACCCGAATTACCTGGCTGCACTCACACCAGGCCATTTCCTCATCGGTGCTGCAATGCGCGCAATGCCTGAAACCCCAGTCGTGGAGTTGGATCTTTGAGAGCCCTGGCGACGAGTAAGCTTGATTAAACAACAGCTTTGGCGTCGCTGGTCGCTGGAATATATAAACGAGCTTCAGGTGCGTAATAACTGGACCAAGTCGTCAACTAATGTAATTGTAGGACAAATGGTTATCGTGCATGATGATAACTTACCACCTCAATGTTGGATGCTGGTTCGTATCGAATCAGTCATACCTGGCAAGGGCGACCGTGCACGCGTTGTTGATGTTCGTACCGCAAGAGGAGTAATTCGTCGGCCCATACACAAGTTGGCTTTGTTACCAGCAGTGTTGCCGTTTGAGTACTTTGGTGGCTAGATTTAGCTACCACATACTTTTTTTGGCCACATAAATTTAAAATTGCCCCTAGCCCTTTGGAGAATGTACTTATACTTGGCGTGAAAAAGTTGTATATGCTTAATTTGATCTCATTTTTTTCATTTATGTAAGAGACGAATTTTTAAACTAAGAAAGACTGATATATATACTAGACTGCATCACCAAAAAAAGTTGCGGTTTTTCCGCCGGGATTACAAAATGTATTATATTTTAAGACGTCCACCAAAATATTTCGGAAAAATATTAAGATTTAAGCGAGCTGGACCGATTTGAAAATACCTCCAAAAATGGAGTTTTTTATGAATACAAATAGTTTCTTAAAGAACTTTTTGAAAAAAGTCCCCTCAGATGACAAAACTATTTTGGCTTAAAAATTCTGCATAAAAATATTTAAAAATCTTTTCAACGGAATCGTAATAGAGATGTTTGGTGCTGTTTTTTTTACTTTTTTCAAAGATTGATTTACGAAAAACTTAAATAACTGGGCCAAAACTATTCTGATTTAGACTTAGGGAAAGGTATTTTCCCACTATTTTTATTTATGCGCAAAAAAGTCATTCGGGTCCCAATATTTTTTTTTCGAACACCAACACATCTTAATTCAACTTTTAATGATATTCGTTCATCCTACCTTTCTCTTTCATCCTTTGAATGAGTTTATAAGCAAAGAAATAAAAAGGGTGAGAAAATACCTTTCCAATGATATCTGACAAGTCTAAATCGGGAGAGGTTAGGCTCAGTTATTCAAGTTTTTCTTATACCAATCTTTGAAAAAAGTTAAAAACAGCATCAAAAATCTTATTATTACGATTCCGTTCAAATTTTTTTTAAAATTTTTTAAAAATATTTTTACGCAAATTTTTTAAGCTTAAACCGTTTTGTCATTTGAGGGGATTTTGTCAAAAAAAATCTTCAAGAAACTTTTTTTATTCATAAAAAACTCCATCTTTGGAGGTATTTTCAAATCGGTCCAGCTCACTTAAATCTTAATATTTTTTCGAAATATTTTGGTGGACGTCTTAAAATATAATAGATTTTTTAATTCCAATGGAAAAACAGTACCGATTTTTTGTTTGTATGGGGAGTGATACAGTCTAATATATACATACATATATGTAGTGTATGTTCCTTACGTTTTTATACGTACATACTGTAAAAGTGTTAAGGCTGTTAACTTATCTATTAACGATTTAACTATAGTTTAAAATAGATAAGTTGACGGCCCTTAATATGCTTAATTTGTTAAATGGCCCATCAAGTCGATTGACCGTGGTGTCGTGAGTGGTGTAATTAGCTCAATTTTCTAAGTAAAAAGTATTTTGGCGGAAATTTCTTGCAATATATGAGTCAAAGCCGTGTTTGTGGAAGATTAATTTCACGATATTGCAGTTGTGAATTAAAAAAAAAAA
>NW_016161049.1:52531-52856 GCF_001687245.7 Rhagoletis zephyria
AAATTTCAAAGCCGTGTTTGTGGAAGATTAATTTCACGATATTGCAGTTGTGAATTAAAAAAAAAAAACAATGTTTAACAAAGTGGTAGAAAAATTATGAAAGTTCGGCTCTAATCATTTCGATCTTTTCTCGACCTCGTTTGTAAAGAAATAAATACTGTACCACCATGCTGGTAAGTTATATGCTTCGGGTCTGATGGTACAATCACTTGATGGATCCAGCAACCTGGTGTCTTATATTTCCCCTTTTATACAAAAAGGTTTTTGGTTGGATAAAATATTAGCTTTTTTCCAGAGTTCATTGTTTTTCTATACCATTACTTAT
>NW_016161049.1:52881-56016 GCF_001687245.7 Rhagoletis zephyria
TGTAAGTAAAAATTTTTAGCTACCATTTTTATCCACAACGACTTTTTTTAGCTCTTTCTTAGCCCTTTTTTTAAAGGAATTTGGCTACCACTAAAAATGATTCGCGGCAACACTGGTTACCAGTATCTTGAAAGTTGCCAAATACTTTCAACGGGGCCGGGAGGAGGTTTCCTAAATATTTATGAACCTCATATCGATTTGTATTTTTATTAAATGAATTTTTCGCAACTATTAGTAGAATGAGTTTTGNTGTAAGTAAAAATTTTTAGCTACCATTTTTATCCACAACGACTTTTTTTAGCTCTTTCTTAGCCCTTTTTTTAAAGGAATTTGGCTACCACTAAAAATGATTCGCGGCAACACTGGTTACCAGTATCTTGAAAGTTGCCAAATAGTTTCAACGGGGCCGGGAGGAGGTTTCCTAAATATTTATGAACCTCATATCGATTTGTATTTTTATTAAATGAATTTTTCGCAACTATTAGTAGAATGAGTTTTGTCACAATATTTAACAATGTTTTATTTTATAACATTTTATCCAATCTTCTTGGTTTTTTTGACATAATGTCGATAACATTTTCGTTCGTTACTTCCACGTCTCAATGCACGTTCAACAACGCTAGCCCGTTCAATCGATCTTCGCCTGTTTTACTTCGTAGATAAGTTTTCAATCTGCGCAGAGATGAAAACTAGTGTTCGCTTGAAGCCACTGACACGGGAAGAGTTGCGCAAATTTGTAGCAACCGATGTATGGATGGATACAATTGTTTGTTGCAGTTATTGAGAGCATCAGTAAATGATTTAGCTCTTTTTTCCACCGGAATCTTTGAACAATGCGNCGCCTGTTTTACTTCGTAGATAAGTTTTCAATCTGCGCAGAGATGAAAACTAGTGTTCGCTTGAAGCCACTGACACGGGAAGAGTTGCGCAAATTTGTAGCAACCGATGTATGGATGGATACAATTGTTTGTTGCAGTTATTGAGAGCATCAGTAAATGATTTAGCTCTTTTTTCCACCGGAATCTTTGAACAATGCGTGCAAACATAAAAAGTGTATTAAGAGTGTGAATATTATGAGGGAGAGGGTAAATATCAAAAATATGTTGTTGTGTTCTAACCTTTTCCACATCGCGAAGTTGGCTGAGAATTCACCCACAATATCATTCGGTCATTGTTTTTCAAAAGCTTGCATCGTTTCAAGCATTTTTTCTGTATTGAGTTCAGTGCATTTTGTTGGCAAGATATTCTGAATTTTCGACAGTAACTCACGATGGTCCAGAAATCTCGATTGCAGCTGACTTAAGAAGTGATCCAAAAACGGAATGAAGGTTGATCGACGAAAATAAGATTCTGCGTCGCCTTCATAATTATCGCGGTTTCGCTGCCGTCCGATACGTCTAGGATTTTCCAGTTTCACTTCGACTGCGTCAGCTATTTCCTTGGCCGTGAGGAAGATTTCGTGAAATTCGACATCAGAATTTTCACGCATCTCGTGTATTTCTTCGTACAAATCATTCGCATATTCGACGCAAGTGCTTAAATCACAATCTTCCTTCTGTAGCAACAGGCTTAGGTTCTTCATTAAGTTGAAATGAAATAATGAACTCAGATGTGCGAATTGACGCAAGTAGTGCATTAGGCTGAACTCCATCGGATTTTGTATTGATGTTGTCTAGTTCTTCCAACGCTTCCCAAATATATGGAAATACATCGTAAAATAATTTGAGCGAATCTAGGTGCTCCACCCAACGAGTTTCGCAAAACTTCCAAAGACGTGTTTGCTTCGCTTGTAGACACGAGGCAGTAATACAATCTTGCAAAACCGAGCCCGCTTTAGTGGAGTTTCCGAAGAAGTTCACTGTTTGTTTGACGGTTCCGATAAGGTTTCTCAAACCTTAGCAGCGCAACCATTAAATCTTCCGCTCATAGAACGTGCGCCATCGTAGCCTGTGCGAATGAAAAATTTTTGTTAATTATAAAAAAACACATCGTGCTTTGTTAATGCGTTCCACAATATTTGTTGTGATGACTTGCACTGCTGCTTCAAGAATTTCATTTTGAATGCCATGGCTGAGATACCTAGCGTTTGCTCCAGCGGATTTCAAGTGTTCGGCCAGAATCTGATCACCACTTTCTATCGCGTTAATCTGTTCCTTTAAAATGTTCAATTGATATTTAAACGCGTGTATCGTGCAAAATCCCATAAAATAATTATTAAGGGCGTACATTTTTTTTATTCAAAAAATCGTAATTGTAACAGAGCGACGAAAATGTCGTGCGATGAAGGAAAGTGCGAGGAAGAGAGTATTACCGACTGAAGGGAAATTGCCGTTTTGCACCAAGATTTTTCTATCCGATAAAGAAGTTTGCATGCAATTCTTGGCTCTGTGGTATAGTTAATTCGTGCCCACGCAGACACGACTCGTTCGTTAAACAACCGTTAAACAAATAATATGCAAATCATTTGAATACGCTACCTCAGCAACAATCACACTCGCCTCCTGCTCGCCCGACTCATTCGGCGCGCTAGCCCACAACTCGTGTTAACAACATCGCGCATGTAGTGAAAAATCTTCTATTTTCTCTTCTCAAAAAAATGTTAAATTTTAAGTCACACTTACTGGATCGGTCTGAGCTACTTCTGATTTTGAGTTTTGCTGTGTTTGTTGTAACTGAGCCAAAGTGAGCCATAGTGATATTGTTGTCAGCCAACTGAAAAATCGGTCGAGATTTATCTCGGTGAACATTTCGCGTGTTGTGCTTCCACGAATTCTGTGTTTGTTGCTTCTGAGCCAAAGTGAGCCGAGCATGCATTTGCCAACTCGAGGCAGCAGTGAATGACTGTCGATCGATTTTTTTCCCGTTAGTTTTTGCTGTGTTTGTTGTAACTGAGCCAAAGTGAGCCATAGTGACTTTTTATTGTAAGCCAACTGAATGTCGATCGATTTTTGTCGGTGAACATTTCGCGTGTTATTTGTTTTAAATGTGTTGCAATTGTAAAGTAAATTGTGATACAGAAATGAGTTCCAAAAAGAGTTCGGATTTTTTTAACCGACGAGAACGAGTGCTACCGATGCAGGTACTGGCGATTTCTCTGTGGGAAGTCCACCAAGGAAGAAGCAAAAACCCGAGTCG